>NW_027263068.1:0-200197 GCF_902827115.2 Pseudochaenichthys georgianus | reverse complement strand
ACCAAAAAATAAACATATGGAGATGGGTTTACTATTTAAAAAAATGTGCAAATCTATTTAGGAACCTATTCATGTGAACATATTTTAAGTGGGGGTGGACCTCAAATCCTATAGGGGGGTCCGGGGGCATGCTCCCCCGGTAAGATTTTTTGTTAAATGTTGGACTACTTAAATGCATCCATCTGGTGCACTTTGAGGGGGAAATAAAGAGACTACACCCACATGAAACAGAACTGTATACATTTAAATAATCATAAAATCATAAGTGGCCATAACCAATAACATCCCATATCCAATATGAAAAAACATTGAAACTTGTTTATTTATTTGTTTTTGGTTCATTTATAGTTGTGAGTGTGTCTGTGCTCCTGAACCAGCCTCACCCGTCTCCCTCCTCTCCCCCTGCTCCTCTTTGAGGCAGCAGCAAAGACTAGTTTTAGCTCTCAGCACGTTTTTAAAGTTTATCTTACATTTTTTCACCTAGTTAATGTTTTTTTATTATTATTCATGCATATTTTACTAATCACTCCCCCCTCAAATGGAAATATGTGTTTACATGAATGGTGACCAAACCGTTTGAGACCCACAGAGAACTAAGTTATCTAAACACTCAGCAGAGTCCTTTACCTCACCTGAGCTGTAGTTATCAGCCTCTCAGTCTGACAGGAGAGGACTCTCCTCCACCTTGTTGTTGAAACAGCTCCTTATATCCGTTAGCGCAGCTAGCTAGCACCAGATGCTAACAACAATAGCCTACACGTAACCGGTGCGCGCGCTTTCTCTCTCTCGCTCACTCGCGCCACACATACACACACACCCTCCCGAGCTTGAATGACACACAGAGACCAATCGAGGGCATATGTGTATGATCTGTATGAAAGTGGCCATGTCGGCAGGCCACATCATGTAGACAGCCAGTCACCCTCTGTGAGGCAGAGTCAGACCCGCATTTGTGCAGCGTTGCGTTCACAATACATACATAAAAAAAATCCTCAGGCCACTTAGCAGGCCAGGCCATCGGGAAAGCTCCCGGTGCTCCCGATGGCCTGGCCTGCAGTCCCCAGATCTCACCGGGTCCGGACGGTAGATCCCGCCTGGGAAAGGACTTAGTGTAACGACATTGAGGGCCTCCCGAGCTAGAGGGGCCCACCGCTCTCTCCCTGAGCTCCCTTTATATAATCCAATCCACTTCAAAACCTCCGGACCAACGCGCTGCGGAGAGATACAGAACACAACATCACGCAGCTCACTAAACATACACATAACATCACATACAAGGTACGAACACAAAACAAACCAGAATAAACGTAACATGCAGTTGTTTATTTGTATTGTTTACTTGTTTGAATGCATTTGTCTTGTGTACATGTTTTGGTTGGTTTATATGAAGCTCAGCGCGAGTGGGAACACTGGTTCCCACTCTCTCATTCACAACTCTCTCTCACTCACTCGCCCTTCCTTCAATAAGCAAGGGATTGTGGTTGCACTCAAAGGGCCGGTTGTAACTGTAAGACTATACATATATATATAAATATAAAATAATGTATTATCACATTATTGCCTCTGCATTGGATTATTATCGGATCGGGTATAACTTCATAATTAACTGTCTGAGAGCAGAAGTCTCGGGCAAATCATTTCAAACAATTGCAAGCCTCTTCAGTGTCAAAAATGAGATGCATTATGGGACATGTCGTTTATGGACATCGTGCTTCTGTAACGTGGCATGAAACCGTATAATAAACGTATTATATTTTTAAATAAATCAAATGAAGTCACGGGCCTTGAGTTTGACACCCCTGATTTACAGGCACAGAGACCGACATACAACACCTGCAAGCAAGGGCTCTTCAAAGCCCCACGATGAAGCAATAAGCGGTCTTTAAATGTTAGCATATTCTACGGAGGAGGAGTGAAGAAACAAACGGAGAGCTGCGTATGAAAACATTTATTACCCAATAAAGAGCGATCACATGAATGAACTATTACAGTCAGACGACCCCACGGTTTGACCTCCGAGTCGATCCGTCACACATCCAAAGTAAAACCAGAAATGCTGATAAATAAAAACCCAAATACAATTCCTACACCTTTTTTTTTTTCTTTCTTTTTGGCAAGTGCTGTATTCTTCCAGTAAACTACACAATCAAATAAAAGCAAAACAATGTCTAACACTTGGCGGGAAATAAAAATGCCACAAAATATTCTTCACACTTTTTAAAAAACAAACAAAGAGGTTTTGCTACATCGTTCTGTCTGGTTGTCGTTATAAAACTCAGAGTGGTGCATAGTTAGTTTCAAACAGTCCGCGTGTGTGTTTAAATTATGCATTCAGGACACACATTTAACATAAAGGGAGTTCAAGTTCTTCGTCGATGCATTGTTATTTCAACATTTCAACCTGGAAGGCACAAGATCCACACATTTCAAGGCATTGATCAAATACAACGTTACAAATCCCTGTTAGTATGATGATGGAGCGAGATACACGAACGTTAGAGGCTCCGGACAGCAGGAGCGTTCCCCCCGATCCCTTCTGTCCTGAAGTTTGCCATTTTTTCAAAAACAAAATAACATCGTCATGATTGCGAAGAGTAAAAGAGAGACGTGGAGAAATAAGAGAAGACTTGGGCCACACGGAGACGAAACGGGTCGTATTCGCTACGGTTCGATGCGGTTCGTCCACACGAGGCCGACAGGGAAACAAGTGGACCTGGAGAACTACATGAACTACATGTTGCTAAATCCACTGCGGGGCATAACCAGAAGGGCAACCATGGCAACCATGCTCGGGGGGGTGGGGTCTTCTTCGCTGCTTTTGGTGTATTTTGTGGCGGAGGTACAGCGCCACTTACAGGCCCGGCATGTGTACTACAGCGTCTCCAGCGGGTCGAGCGGTCTCGTGTGGACGGACACGTTTCTTGAGCCGATTCCGTGTGGACGGAAGACTTTTTTGATATCGACTAAGGTTCGTTTTCGTTTCCGTGTAAACGTGGCCTTAAATACACCAGAGAGAAAACCAGTCAACTCTAAAAGTATTCACAGCGACTCTAACAAACGTGTTAGTGCTTTGTTAATAATGCGACTGCTCCGTCACTAGGGATCAAATCTACTCTCTCGTGTTCATGCTGCACAGGTGGGATGATTTCACACAGGACCCCAAATTATTATAGAAATGATCCCGTTTATCATTTACTGTTAACGTGCTTAAATTTGACTCAAAATAGAGGTTGCATTTTTTCCAATTAAGTCATCTGTGTTAGAGTATTCATCAACACGAGCGGATTTGACATGTTCAGAAAAATGAAGATACAGAGTGAGATTTGTATGGAAGTCCATTTCTGCTAAGATTTTTTTTTTAGAAGATTAAAAGTTAGGAATAATCTTTAAAGAAGAAAACACACAATAAGTAAAAGATAAGACGTGTTAAGTCTTAAAACCACATATAGTGTGATGTAGTCTACATGTTTTTGGCTTTTAATGTCACAATCATTAGATGTAAACAGAGGTGGGAAGTTACTAAAGTACTGAACTTAAGTACAATTGAGGTAATTTCACTTTCTATATGACAGATTGAGAATACAAAATGTGGCTGATTTTGAAGCATTTGAGGTCGAGATATCCTGACTTTTAGGTCAACCTCCAAAACACTACATTTCCCATAATGCAACTTGACACAGTGTTTCCATTACAGCCAGCGTCTGCCTGGTACAGTCACATCGTATAAACTGTTATTGTTAAATGTCCACAAAATACACCACACTTCTACGAGCAGTACTCATCAGTTTCCAGGATCCTCAATTTAACTGTCCATCTCGTTTCAGTTTGTCAAAAGGCATTCTGGGAAATGTAGGAATTTGCTGTCTTGAGTAAAAACAGCTGTTGGTGTTGGATTATTTGAGGGGATTTTTATTTTTAAGCTACTGTGTACTTTTACTCCAGTACAATTCAGATGTACACTACATGTATTTAATAACTTTACAGATCTGGATGAATGATGTGAAATACAATCAACTAGTACAAGATGTGAGTACTTCTCCACCTCTGGATGTAAAGTCGTAATGATGATAAATACGGGCCATAATAATGAAAAATGATGATCAAGCATCTCGTTTTTAACGCGTTCAAAGCTCTACCTTTGACTTTCTCTCTCGTTCTTTTGTTTCTTCTCATTCCTAACCTTTCCCCTTTTCTTTATGTCCCTGACAGAAAGGAGCTTCCCGGGGATTCGGTCTTTAAGTATACTTCCCCCTCGGCCCCCCGGGCTCCATTTCCCCAACAGCAAACTTTAGAGCGTCTACATTCAGAGCCTGGGGCCGAGAACTGTCAACAAACAAACAAAAACAACAACAACAATCAGTATTAGTAACTAGTGAGGAGATTATGCTACCATTTTTTGGTTTACATATTTTAAAATGTAACATGGGAAAAAAGTACATTTCTAAAACCATGTTAGGTTAAATATGAACATGGACAGAGTGGATATTAACAGACCAACAGGAACTAAACTAATTATTTATCGCTAACGAGGGAAAGCTCGCCAGGGCGGAGCTGGAAAAAGTCTGAGCGAAGAATCGTCAGCCGTCAAGTAAATCTGCGTTTTCCTAACGAGTGAAGGTGATTGGTTGTGACCCTGAGAAGTAGACTGCAGATTCATTTAAGAACAAAAAACAACAATTATTTTTCCATTTTCTTTTTTCCACCATCGTCACACTAACACAGCGCTACACCACGCGACAGACTGCACACTAACACAATCAAACATACCTAAGAAAAATAATATACTCGCATATATACCGACTTCATACTGATATGTAATTTCTTTTTGTCTTTTCAAAAAATATTTTGGAAGTTTTTTTTATGTTAAATACTTTTTTTTTTTTTTTACATCTCTATTCATCTCAAAAGCTACCGTTAAAACAAGGCGTTTAGTGATATTCAACCCAGTCTTTTTTACCGTCTTTTTTTGTGTGAAAAGTACTGAATTAGAGAGTCAGAGGCAGGTTCAACGACAACGTGGCGCTGCAGGAAATCAGAGATAAAAATCACAGAAACGGAAAAATCCCATCAAAATGCTCCAAGATAACGGTTCTGTTTTAGAGGAATACGGAAGAGAGGGAAGCGTATTTTGACAGAAATCCAACCCGTTTCTGTCTCTATTTTTCGTTACTTCTCCCTCCAGTATTTTAGAACAACCCTCTGAATGCAGCATGTTCACGCCACGTTTAATACGGCAGAACAATTGCATATAGTGTACATGTCCCGGTATACAGCGAGGACATTAAATAGTTTAAACCTGGAGGACAGATTGAGAAAAATAAATGTGGCTGATTTTGAAGCATTTGAGGTGACTTTTAGGTCAACCTCCAAAAACACTACATTTCCCATAATGCAACTTGACAGTGCTCCCATTACAGCGTCTGCCTGGTACAGTCACATCTTATAAACTTAATGTTAAATGTCCACACAATACACCACGCTTCTACGAGCAGTACTCATCAGGTTCCTTAATTTAACTGTCATCTCGTTTTCAGTTGTCAAAAGGCATTCTGGGAAATGTAGGAACTTGCAGTCTTGAGTAAAAACAGCTGGATTATTTGAGGGGATTTCTCCTTTAAAGTCCGGACTCTTTGTTTAATAACTTTCCTGCTGACATCACTACTGGCAACGTCTTTTGGGCAACACGTTGGGGCAACTACGAGAAGTCGCTTGCACTGATTAAACGGCAAATACTTAATGATTTCCTGAGCACCCTGCCCCGCTGTGAACCTGCCGCTGAGTAAAGTGACCAACAGCATTGATTCTACACATTAAGTTATCCGAGAAGAAGAAGAAGAAGAAGAAGAAGAAGAAGAAGAAGAAGAAGAAGAAGAAGAAGAAGAAGAAGAAGAAGAAAGAGAGACTCTTCTTCTCTGTGATTGGACACCGGTCCAGTGGAAGGAGGGTAAAATAAGAGGATGGCGGAGGGCTGCTAATATAAAATAAAAAAAGTCACCGGCCCATTTTCCCCATTTCCCCGACGAGGCGGTAACTGATGGCTGGTGACGTTGCTGGTGTTCTCGATGGGAGTCCTTTCCCTCTACGACGTGGCCCCGCCCCTTTTTTTTTTGCGTGGAAAGATGTGATTGGCGCTCAGTATTCTGAGGTTTTCCCCGATCACATAAAAAAAAATGAAAACAATTCAGAAATGTCATTGAAGATCGAGGATCAGCGTCGATTCGTGGTTTGATTTAGATCATTATGGGATGGATTTCCTTGGCTCGTCAGTGTCTGTATGACATTAGCGTTATCAGCTGCTGCGATGAAGTGTTTCCCACACACGTACATTTATTAATGAATGAATGAATTGGGGTGGGGTCGTTATTAAGGACACGAGGTCATGTGATCCCACCGTGTTATATTATTTCCTTTCCAGGTTGCTTTGACAAAGTTCAACCGGGTCCCATTTCCCCTTTGTGGGACGGATAAAGGGATTCTGAATCTATTGTTTTCCTCTTGGCGCCATGCCTTGTGAAAGACCTGAGTACTTCTACTTTTACAGAAGTACAACATCTGAGTATTTCTACTATTACTCAAGTACAAGGTCTGAGTACTTGTCCCTCCTCTACAAGTCAGCCGTCTCGCTAAATCTGCAACATGCCAGCTGACATTACATTTTAAACGTCAAAAAACAAATGCCTCAAGTAACAACAAAAATGGCGCGGGGCCTTCATTTCGCCAGGAAGTGACTCGGGGGGGGGGGGCGTCAGAAGTTGAGGTGTCTCTGGCTGGGCTGGTGCAGGTGTTGGGGGGCCTTGGGGGGGCGCAGCAGGTTGAGGCGGCGCAGGGCGTTGCGGGACAGCTGTTGGGTGTGTTGCACGGGTTTCCTACCCACGGCTTGCAGGAGGCCGGCTCGGGCGTAGCAGGCCGAGTGGAGGCTGGAGCGCCGAGGGACAACCGCCACCTCCGGCCTGCAGAGGGCGACAGAGACCAGAGAGAGGGGTGAACATGTAGTTTAAGTATATTTTGATTCTAGTAATTTTGATGAGTAACAGAGTATTCCTACACTCTGGTACTTCTACTTTTACTCAAGTACAAGATCTGAGTACTTCTCCAATAGGATAAATAGTAACCTGTGTCGCTGGCCGTCCAGGGAGCGCCGGCCCTTCTTCTTCCCCCTGGAGGTGACGGAGGTGATGGAGGAGGTGATGGCGGGGGGGGGTCGGGGGTCCAGACGGGGCCGGGGGGGGCCGTACACGGACATGCTGGGGTGCTCGATCAGCAGGTTCTCCAGGGGGCTGGACTGCAGCAGGCTGCCGCGGCCCGTGAAGCAGGGCGGGGGGTGACGAACCAACTCTCCTCCATGGAGCAGGCGTCCAGGCGCTGGAACCCCCCCTCCTCTTCCTCTTCCTCATCCTCCTCCTCGGCACCAGCCGTGGAGTTGAGGGAGGTGCAGGAGGCGTAGCGGATGGGGCTGGCCCTGAGGGAGGGAATCATCACCAGGTCATCCTCATCATCCTCCTCCTCCTCCTGCTGGGGAGCAGCAGAGGATCCAGGGAGCTTCACACACCGGGCTTCAGCTGCAGGGACAAAAAGAGCCAAGGTCAATCTTCCCGTTTCCTCTAAATCTTTTTATATCGGAGTAAAGAGTTATTTCCCTTTGCTCAGAATATAAACTCGTGTTTTTACAGTATACGCAGATCACAACAGAAACAAGAATTCAGCTGAATTAAAAAAATCGGACACTTCCTGCAGTTGTAACACCGTTTGCCCCTCACCTGATCAACACTGCTTTGCCTTTAATGTGTGTGCTCACCTCCACACTAGCTCTCTCAGGAGTTCACAGAGGATCCTTGTTTACCCACAACACACTCTGAAGAGCCAGCACCTTATCGTGGTGGAGAGGTGTGTGTGCCCTGCTGAACCTGGGGGCTGTGTGGTCTGGAACCTCGTGCTCCTGGTAGGGTCTCCCATGGAGTCTCAGCCAAGGGGCCAGACTGAGACTGGCTCAAAGACCTCGTGAAAGACGAACTAAGAAGAGAGGATACCCGGCCGGAGGAAGCCCGGGGTCGCCATGTTGCCGCTTCTCCATCCCGTGGGAAACAGCGATGGGGTCGGGTGCCAGACCCGGGTGGCTTTGGGGGACGTCACCTCTCTGGGGGGGGGGGGGGGGGGGAGCCGGAGCTTGTGCGGGAGGTGGAGCATTACCAGTTGGATCTGGTTGGGCTCGCCTCTACGCACAGAGGCTCTGGAACCTTACTTCTGGATAGCGGTTGGACTCCGGAGTTGCCCGAGGTGTGAGGTTCAACGCACATGTGGCCAATGATGGAGAGGGGCGTGATCGGGAGGACCGGCCCCCCTGATCTGAACCGGAGTGGTGGGTTGTTACTGGACTTCTGTGCTAGTCATGGATTGGCCATAACAAACACCAGGTTCGAACATAAGGATGCTCATAAGTGTACGTGGTACCAGAGCACCCTAGGCAGAAGGTCCATGATCGATTTCGTTATCGTATCATCGGACCTGAGGCCGTATGTTTTGGACACTCGGGTAAAGAGAGGGGCGGAGAACTGATCACCATCTGGTGGTGAGTTGGGTCGAGTGGCGGGGGAAGCCTCTGGATAGACCTGGTAAGCCCAAACGTGTAGTTCGGGTGAACTGGGAACGTCTGGAGGAGGCCCAAGTTCAGGAGGCCTTCAACTCACACCTCCGGCGGAGCTTTTCGGGCATTCCTGTGGAGGTTGGGGACATTGAACCAGAGTGGGCGGTGTGCAAAGCCTCTATTGCCGAAGCCGCGGCGGGGAGCTGTGGTCTCAAGGTCTTAGGTGCCTCAAGGGGCGGTAACCCTCGAACCTCCTGGTGGACACCGGTGGTCAGGGAAGCCGTCCGACTGAAGAAGGAGGCCTTCAGGGATTTGTTATCCCGGGGGACTCCCGAGGCAGTTGCAAGGTACCGACAGGCCCGAAGGGCAGCAGCCTCAGCCGTGGCCGAGGCAAAGCAGCGGGTGTGGGAGAAGTTCGGAGAAGACATGGAGAAGGACTTTCGGGCGGCACCAAAGTTGTTCTGGAAAACTGTCCGACACCTCAGGAGGGGGAAGCAGGGAACCATCCAAGCTGTGTACAGTAAGGATGGGACGTTGTTGACCTCAACTGATGGAGTGTTGGGGCGTTGGAAGGAACACTTTGAGGAACTCCTGAACCCGACAACTCCGCCCTCTATGTTAGAGGCAGAGCTGGAGGATGACGGGGATCAGAGGGTGTGTGCCAATGTATAGATTATATTGTACTAAAGTACAAGATCTGAGTACTTCTACTTTTACTCAAGCACAAGATCTGAGTACTTCTACTTTTACTCAAGCACAAGATCTGAGTACTTCTACTTTTACTCAAGCACAAGATCTGAGTACTTCTACTTTTACTCAAGCACAAGATCTGAGTACTTCTACTTTTACTCAAGCACAAGATCTGAGTACTTCTACTTTTACTCAAGTACAAGATCTGAGTACTTCTACTTTTACTCAAGTACAAGATCTGAGTACTTCTACTTTTACTCAAGTACAAGATCTGAGTACTTCTACTTTTACTCAAGTACAAGATCTGAGTACTTCTACTTTTACTCAAACAAGGTCTGAGTACTTCTACTTTTACTCAAGAACAAGATCTGAGTACTTCTACTTTTACTCAAGTACAAGATCTGAGTACTTCTACTTTTACTCAAACAAGGTCTGAGTACTTCTACTTTTACTCAAGCACAAGATCTGAGTACTTCTACTTTTACTCAAGCACAAGATCCGAGTACTTCTACTTTTACTCAAGTACAAGATCTGAGTACTTCTACTTTTACTCAAGTACAAGATCTGAGTACTTCTACTTTTACTCAAACAAGGTCTGAGTACTTCTACTTTTACTCAAGAACAAGATCTGAGTACTTCTACTTTTACTCAAGTACAAGATCTGAGTACTTCTACTTTTACTCAAACAAGGTCTGAGTACTTCTACTTTTACTCAAGCACAAGATCTGAGTACTTCTACTTTTACTCAAGCACAAGATCTGAGTACTTCTACTTTTACTCAAGTACAAGATCTGAGTACTTCTACTTTACTCAAGTACAAGATCTGAGTACTTCTACTTTTACTCAAGTACAAGATCTGAGTACTTCTACTTTTACTCAAGTACAAGATCTGAGTACTTCTACTTTTACTCAAACAAGGTCTGAGTACTTCTACTTTTACTCAAGAACAAGATCTGAGTACTTCTACTTTACTCAAGAACAAGGTCTGAGTACTTCTACTTTTACTCAAGAACAAGGTCTGAGTACTTCTACTTTTACTCAAGCACAAGATCTGAGTACTTCTACTTTTACTCAAGTACAAGATCTGAGTACTTCTACTTTACTCAAGTACAAGATCTGAGTACTTCTACTTTTACTCAAGTACAAGATCTGAGTACTTCTACTTTTACTCAAGTACAAGGTCTGAGTACTTCTACTTTTACTCAAGTACAAGATCTGAGTACTTCTACTTTACTCAAGTACAAGATCTGAGTACTTCTACTTTACTCAAGTACAAGATCTGAGTACTTCTACTTTACTCAAGTACAAGGTCTGAGTACTTCTACTTTCACTCAAGATCTGGGTAATAACATTTCATTTGAGTCCAACCTCTGTGTCGATGCGGACAACTGGATGGTTCTATAATGCAGTATTTGATGTTGTCTAAACTGCAGTTTGCTGAAAGAGGAATCTCCAAACCGTACGGCGGCAGCTTTTCTAATCAAGTCGGCCATTGGAGCTCCTAATCGTTACGTTTCTGCCCCGGCTGCTTTGGACCTCTGCAGTAGATGTGATCATGTTTTAGAATAAGAGTGTGTAACTTCTCAGATTTGATAGACTTGAAAGCCAGAGAGCTGTTGGCCGACATTACATACAAAAAGTAACCAAGAAACGCTCAGTCAGACTTCATGCACTTTAGGATGCACCTGGAGTCGGGGTGCGCTGTGTGTGTGTGTGTGTGTGTGTGTGTGTGTGTGTGTGTGTGTGTGTGTGTGTGTGTGTTTAACTGGGGGGGGGGGGGGGGGTTAAAGGCTGCTCTGTGCCCATACATGTCCACCTCCACCAGGATGTATTTTTACCTCTTCTGGCTCCCGGGTGCTTTTGTTTGGCGTGATTACAGGATGGATACCATAAACTCCCCGATGGCACCCAGTCGAAAGTGGGTCGACCCCCCCCCCCCAACACACACACACACACACACACAGAAATATTCACAAGGTGGTGGAATCGGAGAAGGGTGGAGACCGGCAGGCCAAAATAATGTTGAGAGACATCTGGAAGTCACTGCAGTGTGTCATGTTTCTGTATACTGTGTGTGTGTGTGTGTGTGTGTGTGTGTGTGTGTGTGTGTGTGTGTGTGTGTGTGGTGTGTGTGTGTGTGTGTGTGTGTGTGTGTGTGTGTGTGTGTGTGTGTGTGTGTGTGGTGTGTGTGTGTGTGTGTGTGTGTGTGTGTGTGTGTGTGTGTGTGTGTGTGTGTGTGTGTGTGTGGTGTGTGTGTGTGTGTGTGTGTGTGTGTGTGTGTGTGTGTGTGTGTGTGTGTGTGGTGTGTGTGTGTGTGTGTGTGTGTGTGTGTGTGTGTGTGTGTGGTGTGTGTGTGTGTTTGTTTTGACTGGGAACGTGTTATGATCTCAGGAAACTTGGCTGAACTTTGTCCTGACATTTAATACAGTCTAAAGTTAAACAGCATCTCTCCATCAGACCTGTTGCATGATGGGAAATGCTGACTGTACTCCGTGCTTACCCAGGTAGTTGACCAGGATCCACTCTTCCTCCTCTTCCTCCTCCTTGCCGTCTACGGGTTCTCCTCCTCGGCTCGGCGGATCCTCGTCCCCGAACAGAGCGCTGGCGAACCTCTGGAACATCCTGCTGGGGGGGGGAGAAGCTAACTTTGGTCATCGGCTGCTGGGGAGGCTCCGGAGAAAGTGCTAAAGTGCATCAATGAAGGTCCTGGATCATCTGCTGGCAGGAGGACTCAGGGGGGACATCGTCCAGAGGAGACAAGGAGACGAGACGAGTGCACAATATAAAAGGGAGCCCTGAGAGGAGGAGAGAGGAGGGAAACATTAGAGCTGCACAATAAAAGAGTCTCTACTTTAAAGAGTCCTCTCCTGCTGATGTTCAGGTGTATATCAGTGTGTAGTGTCTCTACTTTAAAGAGTCCTCCCCTGCTGATGTATATCAGTGTGTAGTGTCTCTACTTTAAAGAGTCCTCTCCTGCTGATGTTCAGGTGTGTATCAGTATGTAGTGTCTCTACTTTAAAGAGTCCTCTCCTGCTGATGTTCAGGTGTGTATCAGTATGTAGTGTCTCTACTTTAAAGAGTCCTCTCCTGCTGATGTTCAGGTGTGTATCAGTATGTAGTGTCTCTACTTTAAAGAGTCCTCCCCTGCTGATGTTCAGGTGTATATCAGTGTGTAGTGTCTCTACTTTAAAGAGTCCTCTCCTGCTGATGTTCAGGTGTATATCAGTATGTAGTGTCTCTACTTTAAAGAGTCCTCCCCTGCTGATGTTCAGGTGTATATCAGTGTGTAGTGTCTCTACTTTAAAGAGTCCTCTCCTGCTGATGTTCAGGTGTGTATCAGTATGTAGTGTCTCTACTTTAAAGAGTCCTCCCCTGCTGATGTTCAGGTGTATATCAGTATGTAGTGCCTCTACTTTAAAGAGTCCTCTCCTGCTGATGCTCAGGTGTATATCAGTATGTAGTGTCTCTACTTTAAAGAGTCCTCTCCTGCTGATGTTCAGGTGTATATCAGTATGTAGTGTCTCTACTTTAAAGAGTCCTCTCCTGCTGATGTTCAGGTGTATATCAGTATGTAGTGTCTCTACTTTAAAGAGTCCTCCCCTGCTGATGTTCAGGTGTGTATCAGTGTGTAGTGTCTCTACTTTAAAGAGTCCTCTCCTGCTGATGTTCAGGTGTGTATCAGTATGTAGTGTCTCCACTTTAAAGAGTCCTCTCCTGCTGATGTTCAGGTGTATATCAGTGTGTAGTGTCTCTACTTTAAAGAGTCCTCTCCTGCTGATGTTCAGGTGTATATCAGTATGTAGTGTCTCTACTTTAAAGAGTCCTCTCCTGCTGATGTTCAAGGCAATTTATTTGTATAGCACAATTCAAAGTGCTTTACAGGATCAAACAGAGAAAACACAATCCATTGAGAAGAAATACAAAACACACAAAATAATTAATTAAAAGAAAGAAAACCATGTTTAACAGTTCGAAAATTAGAACATTTAAATTTGAAAAGCCATATTAAAAAGAAATGTTTTTAGACCTGATTTAAATGTTTCTAAAGTGCTAGCCATTCTCATACGTTCTGGGAGTGTGTTCCGCATTAGGAGCATAGATGCAGAAGGCTGCTTTCCCACGCTTTGATCTCACACATGGAACAGTGAGCTGGCCTGAAGACCTAAGGGGTCTGCTGGGTTCGTACCACTGAAGGAGGTCCTTGATATATTTGGGTCCTAGCCCGTTTAGTGCTTTATATGTGTGCATTAAAATCTTAAAATCAATTCTCTCACTAACTGGAAGCCAATGCAGCGATCTCAGCGCTGGAGTGATCTGTTTTCTTTGTCCGGGTTAAGATTCTGGCAGCAGCATTTTGAATTAGTTGGAGTTTACGGAGTGATTTTTTTGTGAGGCCTGTGAAGATGCTGTTGCAGTAGTCAAGCTTGCTAAAAACAAATGCATGGACAAGTTTTTCAAGGTCTTGCTTCGACATAAGGTCTTTAATACGTGAGATACTTTTCAAGATGGTAGTAGGCTGATCTGTTGATTGCCCTGATGTGGCTGTTAAAACTGAGGCCAGAGTCTACAATTATACCTAAGTTTCTTGCTTGACTTTTCGGTTCGAGTAATAGTGATTCCAGGTGTGAAGAGACTTTAATTATTAAATAATAATTAAATTAAATAATAATTTTAAAACAATTACTTCGTTTTTTTGTGTGTTGAGCTGTAAGAAATTACGGCACATCCAGTCATGTATTTGTTGTAGACATGTGATCAATAAATCAGTAGGACCGTATTCATCTATGGAAAGTGATACGTAGATTTGGGTGTCATCCGCGTAATGATAGGAAATGTTGTTATTTCTAATTATTTGAGCAAGTGGCAGCATGTACAAATTGAATAGAAGGGGCCCGAGGATCGACCCCTGGGGAACTCCACATGTCATTTTGGTTCTGTCCGATGTACAGCTACCAATTGAAACAAAATACTCTCGGTTTTCAACAGAGGATGTAAACCATTTTAGGACAGTGCCAGACAGACCCTCCCATTTCTCTAGTCTTTCTATTAAAATGTTGTGATCTACGGTGTCAAACGCCGCACTGAGGTCCAATAGAACTAAAACTGTGGATTTCCCACAATCGGCATTACAAAGAATGTCATTTAAAATCTTTAATAAAACCGTCTCTGTGCTATGACGAGACCTAAAACCAGATTGGAAAGTGTCTAAAATGTTATTGGAGGTCAAAAAACTGTTAAGTTGAAGGTAGACAACCTTTTCAATTATTGTGCTTAAAAATGGTAAATTTGAAATTGGCCTGTAATTACCGATTGTCAGTGTATCGAGGGTGTTCTTTTTTAGCAGTGGCTTAATAACTGCAGTTTTCAAGCCCTTAGGGAAGTCACCTGAATGGAGCGACATGTTCACAATCTGCAGTACATCTGAGGCAATATAGCAATAGACATTTTTAAAGAAGACTATCAAGACTACATGTAGTTGTTTTTAGATGGAATATAACATCTTCAAGTGTTTTATGGCTGACTGGAACAAATTCGGACATGTTTGGTTCATTAATTATTTGTCCTTGCAATGGGAACGGGTCAAGACTCGGGATTGAGGAATTGATATCTTGCCTGATCTTTAAGATCTTTTCTGTGAAGAATAAAGCAAACTCATTGCATTTCTGAGTGGAGATTAGTTCAGGGGCTATTTCCATTCTGGGGTTAGGTAACCTATCAATAGCGGAAAATAATAAACGAGAGTTATTAATATTTTTGTTGATAAGATCAGAGAAAAATGATTGTCTATAGCTTTCTTCAGTTCAAGACCGTAGGTGAATAGTTCTTCTTTTTAAATATCATGATGTATCTTGAGTTTTGTTTTCCACCTTCTGCGTTCAGCTTTCCGGCATTCTAAAAAGGCTTGGATAAATGACGTACAGGTATTTTCATTTATATACCTTCTTAAAGTTACATCTGACCGAGTGTGGATCACATCAGTGACAGACATCTCAAAGGAGATACAGTAATGGTGAGAGAGAGCGACATCAGAAACAAACACTTTACAGATATCGAGACCTTTGGACATAAGTGTCCAGGTGTATATCAGTATGTAGTGTCTCTACTTTAAAGAGTCCTCTCCTGCTGATGTTCAGGTGTATATCAGTATGTAGTGTCTCTACTTTAAAGAGTCCTCTCCTGCTGATGTTCAGGTGTATATCAGTATGTAGTGTTTCTACTTTAAAGAGTCCTCTCCTGCTGATGTCCAGGTGTATATCAGTATGTAGTGTCTCTACTTTAAAGAGTCCTCTCCTGCTGATGTTCAGGTGTATATCAGTATGTAGTGTCTCTACTTTAAAGAGTCCTCTCCTGCTGATGTTCAGGTGTATATCAGTATGTAGCGTCTCTACTTTAAAGAGTCCTCTCCTGCTGATGTTCAGGTGTATATCAGTATGTAGCGTCTCTACTTTAAAGAGTCCTCTCCTGCTGATGTTCAGGTGTATATCAGTATGTAGTGTCTCTACTTTAAAGAGTCCTCTCCTGCTGATGTTCAGGTGTATATCAGTATGTAGTGTCTCTACTTTAAAGAGTCCTCTCCTGCTGATGTTCAGGTGTATATCAGTATGTAGTGTCTCTACTTTAAAGAGTCCTCTCCTGCTGATGTTCAGGTGTATATCAGTATGTAGTGTCTCTACTTTAAAGAGTCCTCTCCTGCTGATGTTCAGGTGTATATCAGTATGTAGTGCCTCTACTTTAAAGAGTCCTCTCCTGCTGATGTTCAGGTGTATATCAGTGTGTAGTGTCTCCACTTTAAAGAGTCCTCTCCTGCTGATGTTCAGGTGTATATCAGTATGTAGAGTCTCTACTTTAAAGAGTCCTCTCCTGCTGATGTTCAGGTGTATATCAGTATGTAGTGTCTCTACTTTAAAGAGTCCTCTCCTGCTGATGTCCAGGTGTATATCAGTATGTAGTGTCTCTACTTTAAAGAGTCCTCTCCTGCTGATGTTCAGGTGTCTATCAGTATGTAGTGTCTCTACTTTAAAGAGTCCTCTCCTGCTGATGTTCAGGTGTATATCAGTATGTAGTGTCTCTACTTTAAAGAGTCCTCTCCTGCTGATGTTCAGGTGTATATCAGTATGTAGAGTCTCTACTTTAAAGAGTCCTCTCCTGCTGATGCTCAGGTGTATATCAGTGTGTAGTGTCTCTACTTTAAAGAGTCCTCTCCTGCTGATGTTCAGGTGTATATCAGTGTGTAGTGTCTCTACTTTAAAGAGTCCTCTCCTGCTGATGTTCAGGTGTATATCAGTATGTAGTGTCTCTACTTTAAAGAGTCCTCTCCTGCTGATGTTCAGGTGTATATCAGTATGTAGTGTCTCTACTTTAAAGAGTCCTCTCCTGCTGATGTTCAGGTGTATATCAGTATGTAGTGTCTGTACTTTAAAGAGTCCTCTCCTGCTGATGTTCAGGTGTATATCAGTATGTAGTGCCTCTACTTTAAAGAGTCCTCTCCTGCTGATGTTCAGGTGTATATCAGTATGTAGCGTCTCTACTTTAAAGAGTCCTCTCCTGCTGATGTTCAGGTGTATATCAGTATGTAGTGTCTCTACTTTAAAGAGTCCTCTCCTGCTGATGTTCAGGTGTATATCAGTATGTAGCGTCTCTACTTTAAAGAGTCCTCTCCTGCTGATGTCCAGGTGTATATCAGTATGTAGTGTCTCTGCTTTAAAGAGTCCTCTCCTGCTGATGTTCAGGTGTATATCAGTATGTAGTGTCTCTACTTTAAAGAGTCCTCTCCTGCTGATGTTCAGGTGTATATCAGTATGTAGTGCCTCTACTTTAAAGAGTCCTCTCCTGCTGATGTTCAGGTGTATATCAGTATGTAGTGTCTCTACTTTAAAGAGTCCTCTCCTGCTGATGTTCAGGTGTATATCAGTATGTAGTGTCTCTACTTTAAAGAGTCCTCTCCTGCTGATGTTCAGGTGTATATCAGTATGTAGTGTCTCTACTTTAAAGAGTCCTCTCTGCTGATGTTCAGGTGTATATCAGTGTGTAGTGTCTCTACTTTAAAGAGTCCTCTCCTGCTGATGTCCAGGTGTATATCAGTATGTAGTGCCTCTACTTTAAAGAGTCCTCTCCTGCTGATGGTCAGGTGTATATCAGTATGTAGTGTCTCTACTTTAAAAGAGTCCTCTCCTGCTGATGTTCAGGTGTATATCAGTATGTAGTGTCTCTACTTTAAAGAGTCCTCTCCTGCTGATGTTCAGGTGTATATCAGTATGTAGTGTCTCTACTTTAAAGAGTCCTCTCCTGCTGATGTTCAGTTGTATAGCAGTATGTAGTGTCTCTACTTTAAAGAGTCCTCTCCTGCTGATGTTCAGGTGTATATCAGTATGTAGTGTCTCTACTTTAAAGAGTCCTCTCCTGCTGATGTTCAGGTGTATATCAGTATGTAGTGCCTCTACTTTAAAGAGTCCTCTCCTGCTGATGTTCAGGTGTATATCAGTATGTAGTGTCTCTACTTTAAAGAGTCCTCTCCTGCTGATGTTCAGGTGTATATCAGTATGTAGTGTCTCTACTTTAAAGAGTCCTCTCCTGCTGATGTTCAGGTGTATATCAGTATGTAGTGTCTCTACTTTAAAGAGTCCTCTCCTGCTGATGTTCAGGTGTATATCAGTATGTAGTGTCTCTACTTTAAAGAGTCCTCTCCTGCTGATGTTCAGGTGTATATCAGTATGTAGTGTCTCTACTTTAAAGAGTCCTCTCCTGCTGATGTTCAGGTGTATATCAGTATGTAGTGTCTCTACTTTAAAGAGTCCTCTCCTGCTGATGTTCAGGTGTATATCAGTAGTGTCTCTTTGAATCAGAATCTGGACTACAGTGCTCGATTAGAGATATCCCGGCCTACAAATCATTTTTTAAAGACTTAACACATATTTGTTTGGTACCGATCCATACCTTAGTTATTCAATATATTTTTAAACGATAATGAAAATTAATACAAAATAAATAAGCATTTCCTCTTATATCAGCACTTGAACCTCTCGGTCTCCTTACATAGCCGATGTGAAAAGGGTTCAGAATAAACTCGGCAGCTGCAGTTTCTCTATTTTCTGATGGGGCTTCATTCAGCAGTAGCTAAAGAGAGATGTGCAGCAGCAGCCTCTCTGGGTCCGGCAGCGAGAGAGGAGTCTGCAGCTGCTGTATACAAGGAGAAGGAGGCTCCTTTTGGCACAATACATCTGGAGTAAAGCCAACGCCGCGATGTGTCCTTTTGTGCTCTCCCTCTGAGCCGACCCTGCAGACATTACTCAGGGCTAAAACCCCTCTATAATGCCTCTGTGCGTTTGAGCATGAATTTAGAAGACCGAAATTAGCATAACAAACGATCTCATAATCTCACGAGGTGTTTTATATAAGCATGCACATAATGATTAGTTTTATCATCCATTTCAATTATTCTCTGGATTCAGTGGTTGTCTATAACATGTCAGAGAATTGTGGAAACATCCATTTTGTCTTCAAGTCCAAGAAGATATTTTTAAAAGTTGTGTTTTGTATTTTAACTTAATATGATATAAAACAGAAATACTCTTCTACCAGATGGGCTTTTTAAATAACTGTATTCTATGATGTTATGTCCCCTGAGCCTTTCTAAGTATATCTCTTTGTTGCCGTGTTATCCTTTTCTTTTCGTAACGGACCGATAATCCATGTCCTTGAATATTAGGATCACCACTCCAGAAACTCTGTGGTATTAAAACAGTTTTGATTCATGTAAGTGGGTTAGGATTTCTATCATGGGTTATTCCTTTGACATTTAAGCTAGCTGTTCGAACAAATCACCACTAGGAGGCGTTTTGTTCTCTAAAATGCAAACTACATTTTCACGAAGCCCAAATGTCGAATTTCTTCTACTAGCACCCGAACGCACCCTACGTTCGAAACAAACAAAGGACTCGCGGCTGTGATGCATTTGAGGAACGCCTTACGGCTCGTATTTCTCTATTTTCATATTTATTACATGTCGTAGCGAGAGAGAAAAAAAACTGCAGAACAAAAGCAGAAACACGGACCGGAAACAGGAAGCAGCGTCACAGCTGTTTGATAATCTGCTGCAGCCTCAGGGATAATAATTAAATACATGTCTGATGCATCATCTATCTTCGTCATTAAAGGACAGCTGGTGTGTTTTATACTCAGAGGTGGGAGAAGGACTCAGATCTTGTACCCGAGTAAAAGTAGCAGAGTGTAGGAATACTCAGTGTTATTGTGTAAAAGTATAAAAGTATTCTCATCTAAATATAGTGAAAGACAGTAAAAGTAGTCGTTGTGCAGATTGGTCCATTTCAGAATAATATATATATGTTTTATAATGATTGATCATGAAAGTGTTCTCAAAGCTGGTGAAGGTGCAGCTAGTCTGAAGTACTTTGTAGACTGCATGGTAGCTGGTGGAGGTGCAGCTAGTCTGAAGTACTTTGTAGACTGCAGGGTAGCTGGTGAAGGTGCAGCTAGTCTGAAGTACTTTGTAGACTGCAGGGTAGCTGGTGGAGGTGCAGCTAGTCTGAAGTACTTTGTAGACTGCAGGGTAGCTGGTGAAGGAGCAGCTAGTCTGAAGTACTTTGTAGACTGCAGGGTAGCTGGTGGATTTACTCCAGGTGGAACTAAAGTCTGATTCAACACTTGGTTAGATTTCACATCATTCATCCACATCTGAGAAGTAACTAAAGGTATTAAATACATGATGTGGAGTGAAAGTACACCATTTAACTCTGAACTGTAGGTAGAAGTACACAGTAGCAGAACATGGAAATACTCAAGTAAAGTACCTCTAAAGTGTACTTGAGTACTTTTACAGATTTTAAAAATAGTGAATAATGGTTATTTAGCCGGAAAGGGGGGCAGCAATGAACACATTTTAACAATAACTCTGGTTTATTTTACTATTACATTGATTATTAGTGTTTAATAAACATAAAGTCAATCACTACTTCTCATCCGAAGCATCGACGGCTGACATGAGAAAAGCAGCAAATCCTCAGCGAGAAAAAGCTTAAAACAGAGATTATTGGACTTTTCTGCACAATAAACGACTGATTCTCAACATTGTTTTCGATTCATTCTCACGTGGAGCGACTAGTCGATGAATCGGCTATTCATTCAGAGGTGGTGAGATTCACAAAGCAGTGGTTTGGGTCAACTAAAAGTGGTCCAATACCGACCGGCCGCCGCCGCGTCAGCCTGTGCTGGCGTCAGGTGGGAGGAGGCTGGAACTCGACACCAGATCTCTGCTCCACCGCGATCTGCTTAAATACACCAGGAAACAGTCCCAACAACAGATGCCCACCTGTAGGTCGGCCAGAGAAAGAACACCAAGTCCCGCTGTCGTAAAACCACCAAAACCGCGTCAGAAATGTAAAATAAAAGCCGTGTTAATAAGTGTTGTTGTCCTCAGAGTAGGGATGTAAATGCTGCCATGAGTGGAGAGGAGGAGTGTGCGGAGGACAGGAGGCAGGAGAGGCGAGAGCAACACAAAGGACTCACCTGCGGCCGAGGACAACTGTACACGGCGGAGTACAATCCTTAAAATGAGGTAGACGTCTTTCTGTCGATAAATATTCAAACTTGAGGTTTCTTCGCGGAAGAAATACAATATAAAACGTGTTAATTCAAGGGCTGTGCGTCGGGAGTTTTGTGTCGTTGTTTCGTTGTGCCCCTCCAGTCCGTTTCCTCCCGACTGCTCCTTCTTTTGTTGTTGTTGTGGAGCTTCAACAGCTGATCGCCATGACGTCACGCAGAGGAGACCAATCAGAGGGGACGGGCCTTCAGCGGTTCGGCCAATCACAGGGCGCGTTACGGGCAGTCACCAGCACACGTGACTGCTGGTACTCCTCCCGAAAAGGGCATGACTGGGCAAAGCGCTGGCGTTAGGGAGGAGGAGGAGGAGGAGGAGGAGGAGGAGGAGGAGGAGGAGGAGGAGGAGGAGGAGGAGGAGGAGGAGGAGGAGGAGGAGGCTTTCTCCACCCAAAGGAGACTCATCGGCTGCATCTCAGGTGGAGCTGCCGGACTTCCGGTTCTCTGAGGATCCACACTCCCAAGTCCACTTCAAACTGCATCACTATTGTGAAGTGTGCACAATAGAGTCATCAAATACATCTTTCCACAGCAGCTCTCTCAGCTCTCATGTCTTCCGCCGCACCATCAACACACTGGATACAAAGCGTACTTATATCTGATTCAAAACACGGGTACACGAAGTATTCAGATCATTAACGGCAGTACAAGTACTTATACCACTCTGTGACAATACTCCACTACAAGTACAAGTCCTACATTTATAATGATATTTCATACATTTTTGGGTTATCTTTCTTTCACATTTTTTTAGACTTTATTTACATTCTTTTTCGGGTATTTCTTTTACTTTGTTTACATCTTGTTTGGGTTATTTTCCAGACTTAATGCACACATTTGTTGGGGTGTATTTAGACTTTATTTACACATTTCTCTGGGTGTTATTTTTCAGACTGTATCTAAATATCTTTGGGGTGTTTTCTAGGTTTTATTTTCATATTTCCCGGTATCTTTTATACTTTATTAACACATTTTAAGGGTATTTTGGAGACTTTATTTATTATTCAGACTTAATGCACACATTTATTGAACTTTATCTACATTTTTCGTCTGGTATTTTTCGAACTGAATCGAGTTATTTTTGGGGTATTTTTAAGATTTTAATTATATATTTCCCGGAGGTTTTAAAACATTTGGGATGTTCTCAGACTGTGATGAGGCGGGGTCTGACCTGCAGTGGAAACAGGGTCTTCATTACGGAGCCTGACGCTAAGAGCTGATGTGTGGGTCAGCTCCACGGCCCATCACAAAGAGAAGCCCCCCCCCCCAGACAAAGAGTCTGCAGGAGAAGGAGTCTAAAAGTAAACTTTAGAGGTTCCTTCGATCTGCAGACTCTTCATCTTCCAAACCGCTCGTTAAGAGAGAGATGAGATGAGATGAGTGTTACAGCATAAGAAGACAAGGCAATGTACAATACAAATTCAAAGACTAGAAATAATCAAGTACAAAATATACCTGTTGAATTTAACAAGGTATTATATATACAAATATATATATACATAAATATATGACATATGGAATATTAAATATTGAACAGATGATATGTGTAAAATGTACAGCGAGGTTATCTGTCTGTCCAGCTGCAGGTGTGTGCGTGTGTGTGTGTGTGCGTGTGTGTGTGTGTGCGTGCGTGTGCGTGGGTGTGTGCGTGTGTGTGTGTGTAGCTCCTCAAACAGACTAACTGAAACTAACACAACAGGGAAACAGTGGACTGCAACAACATGTTACTCTGCATTTTTCCGTTCCCACTCAGCAAGGTCACACCAAGGTCACACCAAGGTCACGCCTGCTCTGATAAGAAGTCCTTCAGCGCTGAGACGCATCAGGCCACCTCACCTCGAACAGCGCGTTTCTGATGCTGTGTTTCTTTCTGCCATCTTGATGTGTTCCAGTTTTCTTCCATTTGTTTATTTGTGTCGCTTAAAGTAAACAACCGGAGCCACTTTCCAGCAGTCCTGTTGATCAGAAGAACAAACACAATGAAAATATATACAAAGCAAACCTTCAGTCGCTCCTATACGCTTTTTTATAAAATCGTTACCTGGGAGTGTGTGTGTGTGTGTGTGTGTGTGTGAGTGTGTGTGTGTGTGTGTGTGTGTGTGTGTTGGACAGAATGTCCCATTTCCAGCATAATAAGTGTTCAGTGACACATTCATCCGTCACAACAAAGCACCGCGCCCTCCTTCTGCTGCTTCTTTAGATCATCTAGCCAACGTTTACTTTGTGAGTGTGTGTGTGTGTGTGTGTGTGTGTGTGTGTGTGTGAGTGTGTGTGTGTGTGTGAGTGTTTTGCACAATCCTGGCGGGGGTCAACGACCTTGTGTCTTTGCCACTGAACTCATATTGACTAACCTACTAATCTGCCTGTTTTTTCTGTCTACGGAGGCCGACGCGCTGCAGCTTCAGAAACGATGCAGAAATAAAAACACAAAGGTTCCACGTGAAGAAACATCTCCAGCAACAACACCTGCAGCTTTTAGAGGACATTCAGCAACTTGAGGAGACATGGCAGCTGGAGACCAGGGGACACTAAAGAGTGACGCACACAGCTGGAGATCAGGGGACACTAAAGAGTGACGCACACAGCTGGAGATCAGGGGACACTAAAGAGTGACGCACACAGCTGGGAGACCAGGGGACACTAAAGAGTGACGCACACAGCTGGAGACCAGGGGACACTAAAGAGTGACGCACACAGCTGGAGATCAGGGGACACTAAAGAGTGACGCACACAGCTGGGACACCAGGGGACACTAAAGAGTGACGCACACAACTGGGACACCAGGGGACACTAAAGAGTGACGCACACAGCTGGAGACCAGGGGACACTAAAGAGTGACGCACACAGCTGGAGACCAGGGGACACTAAAGAGTGACGCACACAGCTGGGAGACCAGGGGACACTAAAGAGTGACGCACACAGCTGGAGACCAGGGGACACTAAAGAGTGACGCACACAGCTGGGAGACCAGGGGACACTAAAGAGTGACGCACACAGCTGGGACACCAGGGGACACTAAAGAGTGACGCACACAGCTGGAGACCAGGGGACACTAAAGAGTGACGCACACAGCTGGGAGACCAGGGGACACTAAAGAGTGACGCACACAGCTGGGACACCAGGGGACACTAAAGAGTGACGCACACAACTGGGACACCAGGGGACACTAAAGAGTGACGCACACAGCTGGAGATCAGGGGACACTAAAGAGTGACGCACACAGCTGGAGACCAGGGGACACTAAAGAGTGACGCACACAGCTGGAGACCAGGGGACACTAAAGAGTGACGCACACAGCTGGGAGACCAGGGGACACTAAAGAGTGACGCACACAGCTGGAGACCAGGGGACACTAAAGAGTGACGCACACAGCTGGGAGACCAGGGGACACTAAAGAGTGACGCACACAGCTGGGACACCAGGGGACACTAAAGAGTGACGCACACAGCTGGAGACCAGGGGACACTAAGAGTGACGCACACAGCTGGGAGACCAGGGGACACTAAAGAGTGACGCACACAGCTGGGACACCAGGGGACACTAAAGAGTGACGCACACAGCTGGGAGACCAGGGGACACTAAAGAGTGACGCACACAGCTGGGACACCAGGGGACACTAAAGAGTGACGCACACAGCTGGGACACCAGGGGACACTAAAGAGTGACGCACACAGCTGGAGACCAGGGGACACTAAAGAGTGACGCACACAGCTGGGAGACCAGGGGACACTAAAGAGTGACGCACACAGCTGGGAGACCAGGGGACACTAAAGAGTGACGCACACAGCTGGAGACCAGGGGACACTAAAGAGTGACGCACACAAGTGGGACACCAGGGGACACTAAAGAGTGACGCACACAGCTGGGAGACCGGGGGACACTAAAGAGTGACGCACTCAGCTGGGAGACCAGGGGACACTAAAGAGTAACACACACAGCTGGGAGACCAGGGGACACTAAAGAGTGACGCACACAGCTGGGAGACCAGGGGACACTAAAGAGTGACGCACACAGCTGGGACACCAGGGGACACTAAAGAGTGACGCACACAGCTGGGAGACCAGGGGACACTAAAGAGTGACGCACACAGCTGGAGACAAGGGGACACTAAAGAGTGACGCACACAGCTGGGAGACCAGGGGACACTAAAGAGTGACGCACACAGCTGGGAGACACTAAAGAGTGACGCACACAGCTGGGAGACCGGGGGACACTAAAGAGTGACGCACACAGCTGGGAGACCAGGGGACACTAAAGAGTGACGCACACAGCTGGGAGACACTAAAGAGTGACGCACACAGCTGGGAGACCAGGGGACACTAAAGAGTGACGCACACAGCTGGGAGACCGGGGGACACTAAAGAGTGACGCACACAGCTGGGAGACCGGGGGGACACTAAAGAGTGACGCACACAGCTGGGAGACCGGGGGACACTAAAGAGTGACGCACACAGTTGGGAGACCAGGGGACACTAAAGAGTGACGCACACAGCTGGGAGACCGGGGGACACTAAAGAGTGACGCACACAGCTGGGAGACCGGGGGACACTAAAGAGTGACGCACACAGTTGGGAGACCAGGGGACACTAAAGAGTGACGCACACAGCTGGGAGACCAGGGGACACTAAAGAGTGACGCACACAGCTGGAGACCAGGGGACACTAAAGAGTGACGCACACAGCTGGGAGACCGGGGGACACTAAAGAGTGACACACACAGCTGGGAGACCAGGGGACACTAAAGAGTGACGCACACAGCTGGGAGACCAGGGGACACTAAAGAGTGACGCACACAGCAGGGAGACCAGGGGACACTAAAGAGTGACGCACACAGCTGGGAGACCAGGGGACACTAAAGAGTGACACACACAGCTGGGAGACCGGGGGACACTAAAGAGTGACGCACACAGCAGGGAGACCAGGGGACACTCAAGAGTGACGCACACAGCTGGGAGACCAGGGGACACTAAAGAGTGACGCACACAGCAGGGACGGGGCGCTTGGTGACGTTCAGGATGATAAAGCTGAACAACTGTCTCGTGGTCACATGACTCCTTGAACAGGAAATCATTTTTATTTTATATTATTATTTATTGTTGTTGTTGTTTTTTCAAATGCTCAGTTTCTATTGAGCTTCAGTTGCTCCTCCAGCTGTTGACTGTTGCCACAGTGATGAGTGTGTGTGTTTATGGGTGTGTGTGTGTGTGCGTGTGTGTGTGTAACGTGTCAATCAGGATGTAAACATGCAGAGAGGAATGTGGGACACACACACACACACACACACACACACACACACACACACACACACACACACACACACACACACACACACACACACACACACACACACACACACACACACACACACACACACACACACACACACACACACACACACACACACACACACACACACACACACACACACACACACACACACACACACACACACACACACACACACACACCTTTATTTTGAGCCAAACCTTGACCTTTGCTTTTAAACCTGAAACTGGAACAAAGTGTTTTCGGGTGGAGGTCAAAGGTCAAGTTAAAGGTTTTAGTGACCCGAGTCCGACAGACGGGACGAGTCGGAGTCCGTCCTCACTCTGAGAGCCGGAGAGAGAAGGCACTTTCATTTGTATTTAATGGCACGAGGTTTTCACACAAAAGCGTTTGGACTTTTTTAAGTTCGTATTCACAAAAAATGAAATCTTAATATTTACATTGATTTATGTTGAAAACGGCAAAAATAACACGTTAATAATTTTTTGACGTTTACAAACAAAATGATTAATTCATATTTTGCAACGAGCCCTGAGAAATCTGAAACGTCTGTGCAGGAGACGTTCAAACAATGTGATTACATTAGTATAAAAGAGAGGACTTACCTTCGGTCTGACACGGCTTGATGATGTCATTTCCTGTGTGTCACGTGACCTGACTTCTCTAGAGATATTTGAAATCATATTGTGAATATGAGTAAAAGAGCCTTCTTTCCACCTTTCTTAAGCTCCTTTTGTGCTTTGGTTTTAGCGCCTGGCCGACGCGCTCACACATCACTCAGAGTCACGTTTCTTTTGGTATATTTATTTCCAAGTTATCCTTCTCTGCAGTGCAATGCAGCGGTCAAAAAACCGTGTGGCTTCACAACCAAACTAGAACACAGAGTATCATCAGCAGGACTCTTTTAACCAGCTGAGGCAATCACAGCACCAATCAGCCGCTCCGCCCAGCCGAGGCTGCGGATCATGATCACCTGACACCAATCAATTATACTCCATTACATACATTAAATGATTAAATAATACAAATAATAAATCAACGTTTTGGCTCCTACAATGAGTACAGCATATGTAGCACACAAATGCATGTTTTAGCATGTATATTTAGACATGTTATACATATTGTGGAATGAGCCATTTAAAAAATACCCCCCAAAAAACCACTCGGAGACATTTTAGCCGTCAAAAGTAAGTCTTAATATTCACATTTATTCATGTTGAAACTGGCAGACAGACATCGAGGAGACGGCATCAGGAATGTGTTTCAGCAGCAAGACGTTTTGATAAGAAGAATTGTGGCAGAAAGTTGTGCTTCTTTATTATTGTTAAGTTATTTTACATTCAGACGGAGCTCGGTGCATGACGACGGGTATAAACCCCCCCCCCATGTTGATAAGAAAATGTCTGATTAAAAAACTCAAAGTGTATCTGTTTCCGTGAGACAGCAGACAGAGACGAAGCTGAGAGAGAAGTCGAGCTTTGACCTCTGATCGCCTTCCAGCTTAAAAGGCTGTAAATAAAAACAAGTAAACAAACTCATTTCATTCGCTGGAAATCAGCACTTCCTGTTCCCCGGGCTGGACGTTTTTTTTAGGTGTTTTTGGTTGTTATCCTGAAATAAGGTCTGTGGTTATCACAAGATTTTATTCTACGACATTAAAACACGTCAGTTAATCCCCACTGGTGGATTTAGGTTGCTAACAAGTGTCTAAATGAGACGACTAAACATCATCACGCCCAACATTAGCCACCTTTAGCTTAGCGGTGGAGACGTGAAGTCATGTGACCGGGCTGTCATAAAGTGGTGCTAATATGTGGAGATTATCCTGCTGAACTAAACAAGATTATTTTCAGCAATAATCCCAAATAACATGGAGAAATCCCATGGACCCTGAAGGCAACATCTCCCTGGTTCCAGCACAGACTCCCTGCACCTCTCTTTATAGATTACATTCAGCAGGGGTTTGTGCAATAAGAGAGGTTTTACTCGTCGTCCTCCCCGAGCGAGACGGAGACCAGATTTCATCCTGAGAGTCCGAGTCGTCCAATTGGAAACCGGATTTCCCGGCGTCTCCGTTGATGTGCGTCAGCGGGACGTACGAGTAGTCGAGGCCATCAGGTTCCCGTTGGCAGGCGGCGCCGCGACACGCCCGGAGCAGGTGGAGCAGCAGGCTGAGGGAGAGCAGGGCGGCGAGGGAGCAGCTGAGCAGCACCCAGGCGCGCCTGAGGAGGGGCGCAGAGAGGACATCAAGTCAGTTATTCACAAAGAAACACTACGACGACCATCACCAGACAGAATGGAGATGTAGTCACTTACGTGAGACAGCTGAAAGAGACATTTACAAAGGAAGCTCAGAGAGAAATAGAGCTTTGACCTCTGTAAGGCTGTAAACAAAAACAAGTAACCAAACTCATTTCAGGAGGAAAACAAGAGGTGCAGGAATGAACCCTGGAAAGAGTCAGCATTTCAGCACTTCCTGTTTCCCGGTCTGGACGTCTTTTAAGTGTTTTTGGTTGTTATCCTGAAATGAGGACTGGTTAACACAAGATGAAGAGATTTTTGTTCTACGACATTAAACACCCCACTGGTGAATTTAAAAACAGAGGTTGCTAAGAAGTGTCTAAATGAGACGACTAAACGTCATCACGCCCAACGTTAGCCACCTTTAGCTTAGCGGTGGTGACGTGAAGTCATGTGACCGTGCTGTAGTTCCTTTATAGCCCAACGTTAGCCTCCTTTAGCTTAGCGGTGGTGACGTGAAGTCATGTGACCGTGCTGTAGTTCCTTTATAGCCCAACATTAGCCTCCTTTAGCTTAGCGGTGGTGACGTGAAGTCATGTGACCGTGCTGTAGTTCCTTTATAGCCCAACATTAGCCTCCTTTAGCTTAGCGGTGGTGACGTGAAGTCATGTGACCGTGCTGTAGTTCCTTTATAGCCCAACATTAGCCTCCTTTAGCTTAGCGGTGGTGACATGAAGTCATGTGACCGTGCTGTAGTTCCTTTATAGCCCAACATTAGCCACCTTTAGCTTAGCGGTGGTGACGTGAAGTCATGTGACCGTGCTGTAGTTCCTTTATAGCCCAACATTAGCCTCCTTTAGCTTAGCGGTGGTGACTTGAAGTCATGTGACCGTGCTGTAGTTCCTATATAGCCCAACATTAGCCTCCTTTAGCTTAGCGGTGGTGATGGGAAGTCATGTGACCGTGCAGTAGTTCCTTTATAGCCCAACATTAGCCTCCTTTAGCTTAGCGGTGGTGACGGGAAGTCATGTGACCGTGCTGTAGTTCCTTTATAGCCCAACATTAGCCTCCTTTAGCTTAGCGGTGGTGACGTGAAGTCATGTGACCGTGCTGTAGTTCCTTTATAGTCCAACATTAGCCACCTTTAGCTTAGCGGTGGTGACGGGAAGTCATGTGACCGTGCTGTAGTTCCTTCATAGCCCAACGTTAGCCTCCTTTAGCTTAGCGGTGGTGACGTGAAGTCATGTGACCGTGCTGTAGTTCCTTTATAGCCCAACATTAGCCTCCTTTAGCTTAGCGGTGGTGACGGGAAGTCATGTGACCGTGCTGTAGTTCCTTTATAGCCCAACATTAGCCTCCTTTAGCTTAGCGGTGGTGACGTGAAGTCATGTGACCGTGCTGTAGTTCCTTTATAGTCCAACATTAGCCTCCTTTAGCTTAGCGGTGGTGACGTGAAGTCATGTGACCGTGCTGTAGTTCCTTTATAGCCCAACATTAGCCTCCTTTAGCTTAGCGGTGGTGACGTGAAGTCATGTGACCGTGCTGTAGTTCCTTTATAGCCCAACATTAGCCACCTTTAGCTTAGCGGTGGAGACGTGAAGTCATGTGACCGTGCTGTAGTTCCTTTATAGTCCAACATTAGCCTCCTTTAGCTTAGCGGTGGTGACGTGAAGTCATGTGACCGTGCTGTAGTTCCTTTATAGCCCAACATTAGCCTCCTTTAGCTTAGCGGTGGTGACGTGAAGTCATGTGACCGTGCTGTAGTTCCTTTATAGCCCAACATTAGCCACCTTTAGCTTAGCGGTGGTGACGTGAAGTCATGTGACCGTGCTGTAGTTCCTTTATAGTCCAACATTAGCCTCCTTTAGCTTAGCGGTGGTGACGTGAAGTCATGTGACCGTGCTGTAGTTCCTTTATAGCCCAACATTAGCCTCCTTTAGCTTAGCGGTGGTGACGTGAAGTCATGTGACCGTACTGTAGTTCCTTTATAGCCCAACATTAGCTACCTTTAGCTTAGCGGTGGTGACGTGAAGTCATGTGACCGTGCTGTAGTTCCTTTATAGCCCAACATTAGCCATCTTTAGCTTAGCGGTGGTGACGTGAAGTCATGTGACCTCTCTGCCAGCTCATAGAGTCCTGTTGTGAACCCTGAAATGTCGAGTACCCCAAAAGTCTTAATTTAGAAATGTACAGTAGGGTCTCCAGAACATGCCGGATGCTAACCGGCATGTGTTGGGACATTTGAACAATTAGCACACGTTGGAGTAATACGTGGTTTGGAGGTTATTAAGGTCAATTTCTGACATTTTCAGGGTCCAAAATGACAGTTTTCACCAGAAAGTGGCCATATTTGTACTCCTGGTGGTCATGTGACTTCGCAGGGTCATGTGACATTGCAGGGTCATGTGACTTGACCTTTGACACTCACCCTGTGAGACGAGGATGCTCTCTGTGTTCTTCTTCCTCTCGTCTCCATAATGTAAACATCTGATTGGCTAAGCAACGTCCAGCTGTGGAGAGGAGAAACGAGAGGAGAGTACACACACACACACACACACACACACACACACACACACACACACACACACACACAAAATCATTTTTATATTATTGTTGTGTTTTCAAATGCTCAGTTTCTCTCGAGTTTCAGTTGCTCCTCCAGCTGTTGCCAAGCTGATGATGAGTATGTGCGTGTGTAAGGGTGTGTGTAAGGGTGATGAGTATGTGTGTGTGTGTGTAAGGGTGTGTGTGTGTGTGTGTGTGTGTGTGTGTGTGTGTGTGTGTGTGTGTGTCAGCCATCGTCAGGATGTAAACATGCGGAGAGGAATGTGGGTCGGGCTGTGGGTACGATTACTAAAATTGGCACAAACTGCTTTGGGATTACTCTTAAAGACTTTTAGCTACTCTTCAAGATGGCGGCAATTATCAAGACGGCTTGGAGAGGTCCGTTTTTGTTGCCATAAAATGACGTTCACCTGCCCTACCTGGAGGCGGCGTTATGATTAATCAGCAAGATCAATACGCCCACAGATTTCTGTCTACCGCCGGGCCTGTTTCTAAATCACCTCGGTGTCGAATCACACGTTTCTGACCGAGTTCAATTAATCAGAAGCTTCTTTTTACCACGTCCGAATCTAAATGATCTGCCGGCTGGGAACGAGTGCAGTCGTCCCGCCGACATCAACTCTCCGCGCAGCCCTCCACTTTAAAATACAATAGACTGCAGTTTGCCGTGTACTCATTGTCCCAAGAGTTTTGTTTCGTAGCTTTTAAGGTTATTTGCATAGTTGCATTCGGTGTGAATACTTGTCTTTAGCATCGTTTTTTAATGCTAAATTGTTTCTTAAAAAGACTTATTTATTAATACACATTTTTTTGTTTTATTACCTACTTTGCAACTTATCTTTTTAGATTGCTCGCACCACCAGATACCAGAGCAAATTCCTTGTATGTCTACGTACCCGGCAATACACTTGATTCTGGTCCCGGTGCTCAGAGCCGACACAGAAGACTAGTATTAGTGTGGCTTCGAGTCCCAAATGCTTTCTAACAACTTTTTGTGTTTAAGATGACACAAAAAAGCTCTGAAGAAGTTTCTACGCGGTACATTTTACTTCCCCATTGTCAAAAACATAAACATTTATCACATTCAAAGCACAGAAATGTATCTAGTGGTTTGAACTCACTGTTTTTATCGACTGGAAATTATGGACAAAATTTAGAAAAAGGTAACAATTTAGAAAATTCCAACAGGATTTTTTAACAAACAAATCCCCCAGAGGGAAGACCATGGACATTTCGGTGCTTGCTTCAGCTTTTGAAAGGTGTTACAGTGTCTGCGGCACTACCTGCCTCTCCATGCTGTGAGGGTGGAAGTGTGTGTACCTGTGTGTAAGGTGTAGTTGGTCTCTGCTCTCAGTGTGGCGTTGCAGCTTCCTGTCTGCGGGTCGCATGGACACTGATGGTCACACACACACTCCTGAAGACAGGCCGGGCCGAAGAACCCCAGCGCACACACTGACACACACACACACACACACACACACACACACACACACACACGTTAAGCATGAGAAAAGTTACGTGGAACTGAATACAAAAACTTCAAGATTCAAGAAGATAAATTATTATATTTCGGAGTCTGAGGAGAGAAAGTATTTTTACCGTTTTCACAGGTTTGTCCGTGGAAGCCGGCGGGGCATGAGCAGCGTCCGTGGACCGGATCACAGGAAGCGCCGTTAACACAGGCGCAGGTTTGATTGCAGCCGTCACCGTAGAAACCGGGGAGGCACTCTTTAAACAAAGAGGAGAAGAAAAAAAACTCAATACAGCGATGCAGGGATGTCGTATTTCTGTGTTGGACCCTGAAGGCAGCATCTCCCTGTTTCAATGGGATTTCTTCATGTGATTTTGGATTATTGCAGAAAATAATGTACACAATCTACAAAATACTTACACAGGATAATCTCCACAATTAAAAGCTAATGTTGGGCTATAAAGGAACTACAGCACGGTCACATGACTTCACGTCACCACCGCTAAGCTAAAGGAGGCTAATGTTGGGCTATAAAGGAACTACAGCACGGTCACATGACTTCACGTCACCACCGCTAAGCTAAAGGTGGCTAATGTTGGGCTATAAAGGAACTACAGCACGGTCACATGACTTCACGTCTCCACCGCTAAGCTAAAGGAGGCTAATGTTGGGCTATAAAGGAACTACAGCATGGTCACATGACTTCACGTCACCACCGCTAAGCTAAAGGTGGCTAATGTTGGGCTATAAAGGAACTACAGCACGGTCACATGACTTCACGTCACCACCGCTAAGCTAAAGGAGGCTAATGTTGGGCTATAAAGGAACTACAGCACGGTCACATGACTTCACGTCACCACCGCTAAGCTAAAGGAGGCTAATGTTGGGCTATAAAGGAACTACAGCACGGTCACATGACTTCACGTCACCACCGCTAAGCTAAAGGTGGCTAATGTTGGGCTATAAAGGAACTACAGCACGGTCACATGACTTCACGTCACCACCGCTAAGCTAAAGGAGGCTAATGTTGGGCTATAAAGGAACTACAGCACGGTCACATGACTTCCCGTCACCACCGCTAAGCTAAAGGTGGCTAATGTTGGGCTATAAAGGAAATACAGCACGGTCACATGACTTCACGTCACCACCGCTAAGCTAAAGGAGGCTAATGTTGGGCTATAAAGGAACTACAGCACGGTCACATGACTTCACGTCACCACCGCTAAGCTAAAGGCGGCTAATGTTGGGCTATAAAGGAACTACAGCACGGTCACATGACTTCACGTCACCACCGCTAAGCTAAAGGTGGCTAATGTTGGGCTATAAAGGAACTACAGCACGGTCACATGACTTCACGTCACCACCGCTAAGCTAAAGGTGGCTAATGTTGGGCTATAAAGGAAATACAGCACGGTCACATGACTTCACGTCTCCACCGCTAAGCTAAAGGCGGCTAATGTTGGGCTATAAAGGAACTACAGCACGGTCACATGACTTCATGTCACCACCGCTAAGCTAAAGGAGGCTAATGTTGTGCGTGATGATGTTTCGTCGACTCATTTAGACACTTGTTAGCAACCGCCGTTTTTAAATCCACCAGTGGGGTATTTACTGACATATTTTATGCCGTGAAATAAAAACCTCTTCAACTTGTGTGTGTGTGTGTGTGTGTCTCACTACCTTGGCTGCAGTTGTCTCCTCTCCATCCGGCATCACAGACACAACCATCTGAAAATAAGATCATATTTAGATTTATTATTACAGTATTTAATTTGACATTGTATTTCTTACTCGGCATTACAGCGCAGATGACGGGCACGTGTCACACATCCACTGCGTGCACAATATCCCTTTCTTATTCTGTTGAATTGTTGGAGGAGCCTTTTAATAACTAATTTATTTTTGATGGTGGATGTGGATGTGGTGGACTATCTTTTTGATAGTCGAAAAAGAATAATATATATTGTAGTAATAATGATATCATCTATTTATAATTGTACATTTATATTGTATGTAGACATTCATTTAGTTTTTGGGAGAAGGGGTGAGATTAAATAAGTGTAAACTTCTTCCCTCCCCTTTTCTGATGGTGTGTGTGTGTGTGTGTCTTACTGGCGGTGCAGACCCCGTGTCCGCTGCAGTCTGCAGGCTGGCAGCGCCGCCGGTGAACACACAGCACGGTGGAGACGTGACGAGCACAGCGCCACCTGCTGTCCGGCTTACTGAGGGGGGGACAAAAAAGTGATTCTCTGAGATAAAAGTGTGCTCATGCATTTATAGACATATCCTGTGATGTGCAGCTTCGTATCTGTGCCGTGTGTCTCGACTGGGACATGTCTGTGCCGTGTGTCTCGACTGGGACATGTCTGTGCAGTGTGTCTCGACTGGGACATGTCTGTGCCGTGTGTCTCGACTGGGACATGTCTGTGCCGTGTGTCTCGACTGGGACATGTCTGTGCCGTGTGTCTCGACTGGGACATGTCTGTGCAGTGTGTCTCGACTGGGACATGTCTGTGCCGTGTGTCTCGACTGGGACATGTCTGTGCAGTGTGTCTCGACTGGGACATGTCTGTGCCGTGTGTCTCGACTGGGACATGTCTGTGCCGTGTGTCTCGACTGGGACATGTCTGTGCCGTGTGTCTCGACTGGGACATGTCTGTGCCGTGTGTCTCGACTGGGACATGTCTGTGCAGTGTGTCTCGACTGGGACATGTCTGTGCCGTGTGTCTCGACTGGGACATGTCTGTGCCGTGTGTCTCGACTGGGACATGTCTGTGCAGTGTGTCTCGACTGGGACATGTCTGTGCCGTGTGTCTCGACTGGGACATGTCTGTGCCGTGTGTCTCGACTGGGACATGTCTGTGCAGTGTGTCTCGACTGGGACATGTCTGTGCAGTGTGTCTCGACTGGGACATGTCTGGGCAGTGTGTCTCGACTGGGACATGTCTGGGCTTTAACCTGTCCAACCCCGAGCCTGCTTTTCAGGTTTCAGGCTCGAAAATGACATTCCCAGAACAAATGACCATATCTTCCCTTCTGAAAGGGTTAGATGAATAATCTTTTTTCTCAAAGTAATGATAAACCTGTGAGTTGGATGTAGAAAAGTCAGATTCAATATAGATGTTTTTTATTTTAAAGAAAATTCAGATTGAACATGGTAAAAAACTGTAAATTATAGTGACCGTCTAAAAACTATTTTGTACTTATAGTGAAAACTAACCTTGGATGATGGGAAGGTAGACTAAAAGCTTTAGGAATCCAAAGTACAACATATAATAAGTACCTGTATCAAGATTGATGCAAAACAAGTGATATTTGACCTTTTTAGAGAGATTTAGCAAAAGAAACCTCTTCTGGGGCCATTTGGGTGCATTTCCATATCTCTGGCCCCTTGCTGGATTTTGACATGTGACATCTCTCTCTGACCGGCAGAGCCAATGGAATCGAGGGGAACTCCCACATAGTCCTTATTTGGTAATGTGTGTGTGTGAGACTGCCGCATAGCCTAGACCGGAAGCAGCAGCCACTCTGGTGGCTACCATTAGCAGCTAACATTTGCTCTCCGATTTTTACATACAAATGGAATTATGGATCATAAATTAAATCTTTTTATACAGAGACGTTAAAAACCTATGGATTAACCGATTCAGCCGCGTCTTTTCTCGTTTTAATGCCATTGAACACACATTTTGATCAGATCGACAGCTACGGTGAGACGATCTCCCTAGAAGCTCCGTAAAGGTCATAGACTGTATATATAAAGGTAAAGGTACGTGTTGTGATGTGTGTTTGCTTCCCCTGTCGCGAGTCCGGATCACTCAGTGATGATACTATATACCTAAATAATCTGTGGAGCCTCAGCTTTAATCGGATATCTTGTATGTGCAGCTACGATGAGTAATAAGGGTACTTTTATCTTGAGTTCTGTGCCAAAGTCCGTTAGCATTTTTCGCTCATGGGTCATTTAGATGCTTCTTATGAGACTTGTGTTTTGTTTTGGTAAACATGGTTTGTATCGGCAGTTAGCTGAGATTGTTCCCGTTAATCTGGTATAACACATTAATAGGTTCTTAAATATTAAGATCCCCTGAGACACAGTGTCGTGGGGTTTAACAGGTTAATGTTCAAAAGCTCTTTAGTTCCTCCCTAGCCCCGACAGGCCATTGGAGTCAGCAAAAGGCGCCTCCGATGGCCTCTTTAATGTCTCTTCCAACCTGCTACATGGAGAGGCGTTAGAGAGTAAGAACCCCATGTTCCCGATGTATTTGTTCGTGTATTCAAAGTCCTTCGAATGCACGAAGGTGTCTCACCAGTGATCGGAGGGGTAGCTTGCCAACGAGCCGTTGATCACGAAGGTGGAGGAGCCGCCTCCGTCCAGATTGATGGCGTTAACGACTCCGTAGCTCCTCAGAGACGCGGCCATCTCCCACAGATTCATTCTTTCACCGGAAACAAGTAAGAAGACAAACATTAGAGGAATGGGGATTACAGTTGAAAGCAATGCGATTTGTTTTCCTCACCCCCTGACTCCCGTCTGCCCGTCGATGTGGAACAGGACCAGCCTCCCCTCGGCGTCGTGGCCCACCGCCGTCCGGCCCGACACCACGTCCACAAAAGTGCGAAACTTCCCTGCGAAAGCATCACGAGTCACCGGCTGAGAAACTGCAGAGGCTGACGTTTCGATATATTCCACTGATTTATAGCACGATGTATGGAGATGTCCTTCATGATATTTACATCATTGACATATTGAGGAAAAGTACTCAGATCTGGTACTTGAGTGAAAGTAGAAGTACTCAGATCTTGTACTTAGTAAAAGTAGAAGTACTCAGATCTTGTTCTTGAGTAAAAGTAGGAGTACTCAGATCTTCTACTTAGTAAAAGTATAAGTACTCAGATCTTCTACTTGAGTAAAAGTAGAAGTACTCAGATCTTCGACTTGAGTAAAAGTAGAAGTACTCAGATCCTGTACTTGAGGAAAAGTAGAAGTACTCAGATCTTGTACTTAGTAAAAGTAGAAGTACTCGGATCTTCTACTTGAGTAAAAGTAGAAGTACTCAGATCTTGTACTTGAGTAAAAGTAGAAGTACTCAGATATTGTGCTTGAGTAAAAGTAGAAGTACTCAGATCTTGTACTTGAGTAAAAGTAGAAGTACTCAGATCTTGTTCTTGAGTAAAAGTAGAAGTACTCAGGTATTGTACTTGAGTGAAAGTAGAAGTACTCAGTTCTTGTACTTAGTAAAAGTAGAAGTACTCAGATCTTGTACTTAGTAAAAGTAGAAGTACTCAGATCTTGTACTTGAGTGAAAGTAGAAGTACTCAGATCTTGTACTTGGTAAAAGTAGAAGTACTCAGATCTTCTACTTGAGTAAAAGTAGAAGTACTCAGATCTTCTACTTGAGTAAAAGTAGAAGTACTCAGATCTTGTACTTGGTAAAAGTAGAAGTACTCAGATCTTGTACTTAGTAAAAGTAGAAGTACTCAGATCTTGTTCTTGAGTAAAAGTAGAAGTACTCAGATCTTGTACTTAGTAAAAGTAGAAGTACTCAGATCTTGTACTTGAGTAAAAGTACTCAGATCTTGTACTTGAGTAAAAGTAGAAGTACTCAGATCTTGTACTTAGTAAAAGTAGAAGTACTCAGATATTGTGCTTGAGTAAAAGTACTCAGATCTTGTACTTGAGTAAAAGTAGAAGTACTCAGATCTTGTTCTTGAGTAAAAGTAGAAGTACTCAGGTATTGTACTTGAGTAATAGTAGAAGTACTCAGATCTTGTACTTGAGTAAAAGTAGAAGTACTCAGATCTTGTACTTGAGTAAAAGTAGAAGTACTCAGATCTTGTACTTGAGTGAAAGTAGAAGTACTCAGTTCTTGTACTTAGTAAAAGTAGAAGTACTCAGATCTTGTACTTAGTAAAAGTAGAACTACTCAGATCTTGTACTTGAGTGAAAGTAGAAGTACTCAGTTATTGTACTTGAGTAAAAGTAGAAGTACTCAGATCTTGTACTTGGTAAAAGTAGAAGTACTCAGATCTTCTACTTGAGTAAAAGTAGAAGTACTCAGATCTTCTACTTGAGTAAAAGTAGAAGTACTCAGATCTTGTACTTGGTAAAAGTAGAAGTACTCAGATCTTCTACTTGAGTAAAAGTAGAAGTACTCAGATCTTGTACTTGGTAAAAGTAGAAGTACTCAGATCTTGTACTCGAGTAAAAGTAGAAGTACTCAGATCTTGAGTAAAAGTAGAAGTACTCAGATCTTGTTCTTGAGTAAAAGTAGAAGTACTCAGATCTTCTACTTAGTAAAAGTAGAAGTACTCAGATCTTCTACTTGAGTAAAAGTAGAAGTACTCAGATCTTGTATTTGAGTAAAAGTAGAAGTACTCAGATCTTGTTCTTGAGTAAAAGTAGAAGTACTCAGATCTTGTACTTGAATAAAAGTAGAAGTACTCAGATCTTGTACTTGAGTAAAAGTAGAAGTACTCAGATCTTGTACTTAGTAAAAGTAGAAGTACTCAGATCTTGTACTTGGTAAAAGTAGAAGTACTCAGATCTTGTTCTTGAGTAAAAGTAGAAGTACTCAGATCTTCTACTTAGTAAAAGTAGAAGTACTCAGATCTTCTACTTGAGTAAAAGTAGAAGTACTCAGATCTTGTATTTGAGTAAAAGTAGAAGTACTCAGATCTTGTTCTTGAGTAAAAGTAGAAGTACTCAGATCTTGTACTTGAGTAAAAGTAGAAGTACTCAGATCTTCTACTTAGTAAAAGTAGAAGTACTCAGATCTTCTACTTAGTAAAAGTAGAAGTACTCAGATCTTCTACTTGAGTAAAAGTAGAAGTACTCAGATCTTGTATTTGAGTAAAAGTAGAAGTACTCAGATCTTGTTCTTGAGTAAAAGTAGAAGTACTCAGATCTTGTACTTGAGTAAAAGTAGAAGTACTCAGATCTTGTACTTGAGTAAAAGTAGAAGTACTCAGATCTTGTACTTAGTAAAAGTAGAAGTACTCAGATCTTGTACTTGAGTAAAAGTAGAAGTACTCAGATCTTGTACTTGAGTAAAAGTAGAAGTACTCAGATCTTGTTCTTGAGTAAAAGTAGAAGTACTCAGATCTTGTACTTGAGTAAAACTAGAAGTACTCAGATCTTGTACTTAGTAAAAGTAGAAGTACCAGAGTGTAGGAATACTCTGTTTCAGTAAAAGTCCTGCATTCAAAATGTTCCTCAAGTGAAAGTAGAAAAGTATTCTCATCTAAATATAGTGAAAGACAGTGAAAGTAGTCGTTGTGCAGATTGGTCCATTTCAGAATAATATATATGATATGTTTTATAATGATTGATCATGAAAGTGTTCTCAAAGCTGGTGAAGGTGCAGCTAGTCTGAAGTACTTTGTAGACTGCAGGGTAGCTGGTGAAGGAGCAGCTAGTCTGAAGTACTTTGTAGACTGCAGGGTAGCTGGTGAAGGTGCAGCTAGTCTGAAGTACTTTGTAGACTGCAGGGTAGCTGGTGAAGGTGCAGCTAGTCTGAAGTACTTTGTAGACTGCAGGGTAGCTGGTGAAGGTGCAGCTAGTCTGAAGTACTTTGTAGACGGCAGGGTAGCTGGTGAAGGTGCAGCTAGTCTGAAGTACTTTGTAGACTGCAGGGTAGCTGGTGAAGGAGCAGCAAGTCTGAAGTACTTTGTAGACTGCAGGGTAGCTGGTGAAGTGCAGCTAGTCTGAAGTACTTTGTAGACTGCAGGGTAGCTGGTGAAGGAGCAGCTAGTCTGAAGTACTTTGTAGACTGCAGGGTAGCTGGTGGAGGTGCAGCTAGTCTGAAGTACTTTGTAGACTGCAGGGTAGCTGGTGAAGGTGCAGCTAGTCTGAAGTACTTTGTAGACTGCAGGGTAGCTGGTGGAGGTGCAGCTAGTCTGAAGTACTTTGTAGACTGCAGGGTAGCTGGTGAAGGTGCAGCTAGTCTGAAGTACTTTGTAGACTGCAGGGTAGCTGGTGGAGGTGCAGCTAGTCTGAAGTACTTTGTAGACTGCAGGGTAGCTGGTGGAGGTGCAGCTAGTCTGAAGTACTTTGTAGACTGCAGGGTAGCTGGTGGATTTACTCCAGGTGGAACTAAAGTCTGATTCAACACTTGGTTAGATTTCACATCATTCATCCACATCTGAGAAGTAACTAAAGGGATTAAATACATGCAGTGGAGTAGAAGTACACCATGTACCTCTGAACTGTAGTGAGTAGAAGTACACCATGTACCTCTGAACTGTAGTGAGTAGAAGTACACCATGTAGCTCTGAACTGTAGTGAGTAGAAGTACACCATGTACCTCTGAACTAGTGGAGGAGAAGTACACAGCAGCAACACATTGAAACACACGTACCGGTCTCCTGCGTCTCGTCGCACTCGGCCTCCAGACTCTGGTTGATGTAAACCTCTCCGTTCCTCAGCAGCCACACCACGCCGCTGACCAGCTGCTCAAACGGGTTGGACCGGTCCAGAACCTCCTCCTGAGACAGATACCTGGAGGGAGGCATCAGGACGTCACCTCTCCAGACCGCTTACCACCACTTTATGTTTTATTGAAGCTTCAGTAAGGGACACCTTCTTTTCCTCTGGCTATAAGCCAGAGGAAAAGAAGGTGTCCCTTACTGAAGCTTCTTGAAAGTAAAGAGCTGCTCGGACAGAGTGCCTTTAAGTTCGTCTTTAAATGCATTTTATCTTTTTAATTGATTGATAAAATGATTGTTATTATTTAATTTGTTCACCTGGTGTCTTTCTTTGTTGCTACTTGGTTGCGTATTAGTAAGTGTTATAAAGCATGGATCGCATTTGTACAAGTCTTATTCACTCATTGTTAATATCTGTATTTGTGGAGGTTATTGTTTCTTAAAAAACAATGCAACTTTAAAATAATCAGTGGTTCCCAAAAACCCTGTTTTACTTCAATCCGTTCGAAGCGTCTCTGATTCTGAAGCACCTGAAACCCAGTGCTGTTGGTTTAGTTGTGAAACTCTGCCCCCCCGTGACCTCCGCTCGGGCCTCGCCTCGCCCAAACCACAGCTGCGTGTTTATCAACATGTCGTGTTCCTTAAAGAGGCGCATTCAGGACGCAAGGGTTGTGTCGGTCCCACGCACGGTCATGAATCTGAGGCCACAGGCTCCTCCGCAGGGCAGCACAATGAAACACATACAATAGTGCAAGTAAATACAAATAGAATAAATAGAAACAGTGCAGAATAGTCTAAATACAAGTAATTGGAATATTGATGTTGAGTGTTATGGATGTTCGCAAAGGAGCACCTGGAGAGGTTGCTTGGTGCGCATCCTTACAATGAAATAAACCGGACCTTTTGAGGGTACTTGACTTTATGAAGGGGGGGGGGGGGCGCTAGTGAGCACGCCCATGAACTGTTCGCCCGTAAGGTGCGGCGCGCATATGCGGACCTTCCACGCGATAGCGAGGGGTAGAGCAGGGATCGCAGAATTTTTTTTATTTTATATATATACTCTCTCTCTCTCTCTCTCTCTCTCTCTCTCTCTCTCTCTCTCTCTCTCTCGCTCTCTCGCTCTCTCTCTCTCTCTCTCTCATCTCTCTCTCTCTCTCTCTCTCTCTCTCTCTCTCTCTCTCTCTCTCGTCTCTCTCTCTCTCTCTCTCTCTCTCTCTCTCGCTTCTCTCTCTCTCTCTCTCGGGGGGTCTTCTTCGCTGCTCTTGGTGTATTTTGTGGCGGAAGTACAGCGCCACTTACAGGCCCGGCATATGTACTCCAGCGGGTCGAGCGGTCTCGTGTGGACGGAAGACTTTTTTGATATCGACTTCGGTTCGTTTTCGTCTCCGTGTGGACGGGGCCTTGCACTCCAAGCTGTGTGTTCGGATAGCATTGACAGAAATCTGATTTATTTATTTCCACGAAGGAAAACAAAGGATCTCTTTTAGCGCGAGGTGTAAATAAAGCTCTGCCTCACACGTTGTGGATGAAGCAATGTGAGATGAGAGCTTTGACCCCGGGTGTTTTCGTGTGTCTGAGGGATATAGCGGTGTTTCAGCCTCGTGGTGTTGCATCACGTCGGAGCTGCAGAGATCGCTGACCTCAGGCCCCGAACAAACAGGTTCAATTGACTCTTTAAAGACAAAGTGTGTTCGTGTGTTGACCCGACGGGCACATCATAAATATCCAGCTCTATCTTCGGAGAGGATTCATGGAAAAATGTTGGGTCAGTATTTAAAAGAAGCAGGTAAATAGAAGCTGTTACGAGAACGCCACAAATAACACGGGTACTCTTTGAGTCTGTTGGCTCTGAACCTTGTTATTGATGAATCGAACTGGCTCCGCTGACATCATCCATGCCAGATGTTATGTGTGCTTTTTTTATCTATTCGTGTAATATTATATTTTATTATAATGTTATGTTCATTGTGAAGCACTTTGGCAAACCCTCTGTTTTTAAACTGTGCTATATAAATAAAGTGGATTGGATTAGTCTGTACCTGCTTGAACACCTGAACTGTCCTACGGGGCAATAAAGATCCATCTTATCTTAAGTATGCATCAGGGGTCGTGACTGGTGTGAGAGTCTGACGGGGGACGCCAGGGTGCAGCAGCTGTGGCTACAAGACAGTAGTCGCTGGCGGAGCCGAGCGGCGTGGGGACATGCTGAAGAGGAGGCATTAGCCACGGCACATCGCATTCATCTTTCCTTATCTCCGGGACGTTTCTCGCAGAGGTTAAGGAATAGTGGTTAGGGAAAGGAATAGTGGTTAGGGAAAGGAATAGTGGTTAGGGAAAGAGGATAGGAGCTGATTTTTGGACAATTCAACTGTAATACGACCGAGGGAACGACCGAGGGAACGACGCTGTAGTAAGTCAATGGGCTGCTTGAGGTGAGTGCTGGTCTTACCCGAACACCAGGGTGCCGTCCCTCCGGATGCCAAACTGAGCGTTCTGCACCCCCCCGCTGTCCCTCGCCATGCGGCCGTCGCTCACCACGTTGCCCAGGCAGGCTCCAGACTCGGTGTTGAAGAAGCCGGCGTTCTGGGCGTACAGACACCCGGCAGCCCCCGCCGTCTCCTCCACAGAGACCCTCTGCGGCCGCTCACAGCCCCCCGGCTGCCCCGGCTCCAACACCGACAGCTGCCTCAGGGGGTCGGGCACCACCGTCATGTGACCTGGAGACACAGGGGCAAAGGAACTAAGTACAAGTACTCAAGTACTGTACTTAAATACAGTGTTGAGGTACTTGTACTTCACTTGACTATTTCAATTTACTTAGTACTTTTCCTCCACTACATGTATTTAATACCTTTAGTTACTTCTCAGATCTGGATGAATGATGTGAAATATAACCAAGTGTTGAATCAGACTTTAGTTCCACCTGGAGTGAATCCACCAGCTACCCTGCAGTCTACAAAGTACTTCAGACTAGCTGCACCTTCACCAGCTACCCTGCAGTCTACAAAGTACTTCAGACTAGCTGCACCTTCACCAGCTACCCTGCAGTCTACAAAGTACTTCAGACTAGCTGCACCTCCACCAGCTACCCTGCAGTCTACAAAGTACTTCAGACTAGCTGCACCTCCACCAGCTACCCTGCAGTCTACAAAGTACTTCAGACTAGCTGCACCTTCACCAGCTACCCTGCAGTCTACAAAGTACTTCAGACTAGCTGCACCTTCACCAGCTACCCTGCAGTCTACAAAGTACTTCAGACTAGCTGCACCTTCACCAGCTACCCTGCAGTCTACAAAGTACTTCAGACTAGCTGCACCTTCACCAGCTACCCTGCAGTCTACAAAGTACTTCAGACTAGCTGCACCTTCACCAGCTACCCTGCAGTCTACAAAGTACTTCAGACTAGCTGCACCTTCACCAGCTACCCTGCAGTCTACAAAGTACTTCAGACTAGCTGCACCTTCACCAGCTACCCTGCAGTCTACAAAGTACTTCAGACTAGCTGCACCTTCACCAGCTACCCTGCAGTCTACAAAGTACTTCAGACTAGCTGCACCTTCACCAGCTACCCTGCAGTCTACAAAGTACTTCAGTCTAGCTGCACCTTCACCAGCTACCCTGCAGTCTACAAAGTACTTCAGACTAGCTGCACCTTCACCAGCTACCCTGCAGTCTACAAAGTACTTCAGACTAGCTGCACCTTCACCAGCTACCCTGCAGTCTACAAAGTACTTCAGACTAGCTGCACCTCCACCAGCTACCCTGCAGTCTACAAAGTACTTCAGACTAGCTGCACCTTCACCAGCTACCCTGCAGTCTACAAAGTACTTCAGACTAGCTGCACCTCCACCAGCTACCCTGCAGTCTACAAAGTACTTCAGACTAGCTGCACCTTCACCAGCTACCCTGCAGTCTACAAAGTACTTCAGACTAGCTGCACCTTCACCAGCTTTGAGAACACTTTCATGATCAATCATTATAAAACATATATATATTATTCTGAAATGGACCGATCTGCACAACGACTACTTTCACTGTCTTTCACTATATTTAGATGAGAATACTTTCTACTTTTACACAATAACACAGAGTATTCCTACACTCTGGTACTTCTACTTTTACTCAAGTACAAGATCTGAGTACTTCTACTTTGACTCAAGAACAAGATCTGAGTACTTCTACTTTTACTCAAGTACAAGATCTGAGTACTTCTACTTTTACTCAAGTACAAGATCTGAGTACTTCTACTTTTACTCAAGTACAAGATCCAAGTACTTCTACTTTTACTCAAGTACAAGATCTGAGTACTTCTACTTTTACTCAAGTACAAGATCCGAGTACTTCTACTTTTACTCAAGTACAAGATCCGAGTACTTCTACTTTTACTCAAGTACAAGATCCGAGTACTTCTACTTTTACTCAAGTACAAGATCTGAGTACTTCTACTTTTACTCAAGTACAAGATCTGAGTACTTCTACTTTTACTCAAGTACAAGATCTGAGTACTTCTACTTTTACTACAAGATCTGAGTACTTCTACTTTTACTCAAGTACAAGGTCTGAGTACTTCTACTTTTACTCAAGTACTAGATCTGAGTACTTCTACTTTTACTCAAGTACAAGATCTGAGTACTTCTACTTTTACTCAAGTACTAGATCTGAATACTTCTACTTTTACTCAAGTACAAGATCTGTGTACTTCTACTTTGACTCAAGTACAATATCTGAGTACTTCTACTTTTACTACAAGATCTGAGTACTTCTACTTTTACTCAAGTACAAGGTCTGAGTACTTCTACTTTTACTCAAGTACAAGATCTGAGTACTTCTACTTTTACTCAAGTACAAGATCTGAGTACTTCTACTTTTACTCAAGTACTAGATCTGAGTACTTCTACTTTTACTCAAGTACAAGATCTGAGTACTTCTACTTTTACTCAAGTACTAGATCTGAATACTTCTACTTTTACTCAAGTACAAGATCTGTGTACTTCTACTTTGACTCAAGTACAAGATCTGAGTACTTCTACTTTTACTCAAGTGCAAGATCTGAATACTTCTACTTGTGTTAAAGTTCTGAGTACTTCTACTTGTGTTAAAGATCTGAGTACTTCTACTTGTATTAAAGATCTGAGTACTTCTACTTGTGTTAAAGTTCTGAGTACTTCTACTTGTGTTAAATATCGTAGTACTTCTACTTGTGTTAAAGATCTGAGTACTTCTACTTGTATTAAAGATCTGAGTACTTCTACTTGTGTTAAAGATCTGAGTACTTCTACTTGTGTTAAAGATCTGAGTACTTCTACTTGTGTTAAAGATGTGAGTACTTCTACTTGTGTTAAAGATGTGAGTACTTATACTTGTGTTAAAGATCTGAGTACTTCTACTTGTGTTAAAGATCTGAGTACTTCTACTTGTGTTAAAGATCTGAGTACTTCTACTTGTGTTAAAGATCGTAGTACTTCTACTTGTGTTAAAGATCTGAGTACTTCTACTTGTATTAAATATCGTAGTACTTCTACTTGTGTTAAAGATCTGAGTACTTCTACTTGTATTAAATATCGTAGTACTTCTACTTGTGTTAAAGATCTGAGTACTTCTACTTGTATTAAATATCGTAGTACTTCTACTTGTGTTAAAGATCTGAGTACTTCTACTTGTGTTAAAGATCTGAGTACTTCTACTTGTGTTAAAGATCTGAGTACTTCTACTTGTGTTACAGATCTGAGTACTTCTACTTGTATTAAAGATCTGAGTACTTCTACTTGTGTTAAAGATCTGAGTACTTCTACTTGTGTTAAGGATTTGAGTACTTCTACTTGTGTTAAAGATCTGAGTACTTCTACTTGTGTTAAAGATCTGAGTACTTCTACTTGTGTTAAAGATCTGAGTACTTCTACTTGTGTTAAAGATCTGAGTACTTCTACTTGTGTTAAAGATCTGAGTACTTCTACTTGTGTTAAAGATCTGAGTACTTCTACTTGTGTTAAAGATCTGAGTACTTCTACTTGTGTTAAAGATCTGAGTACTTCTACTTGTGTTAAAGATCTGAGTACTTCTACTTGTGTTAAAGATCTGAGTACTTCTACTTGTGTTAAAGATCTGAGTACTTCTACTTGTGTTAAAGATCTGAGTACTTCTACTTGTGTTAAAGATCTGAGTACTTCTACTTGTGTTACAGATCTGAGTACTTCTACTTGTATTAAAGATCTGAGTACTTCTACTTGTGTTAAAGATCTGAGTACTTCTACTTGTGTTAAGGATTTGAGTACTTCTACTTGTGTTAAAGATCTGAGTACTTCTACTTGTGTTAAAGATCTGAGTACTTCTACTTGTGTTAAAGATCTGAGTACTTCTACTTGTGTTAAAGATCTGAGTACTTCTACTTGTGTTAAAGATCTGAGTACTTCTACTTGTGTTAAAGATCTGAGTACTTCTACTTGTGTTAAAGATCTGAGTACTTCTACTTGTGTTAAAGATCTGAGTACTTCTACTTGTGTTAAAGATCTGAGTACTTCTACTTGTGTTAAAGATCTGAGTACTTCTACTTGTGTTAAAGATCTGAGTACTTCTACTTGTGTTAAAGATCTGAGTACTTCTACTTGTGTTAAAGATCTGAGTACTTGTGAGTGTTCCTGCTTCACTGACCGTAGACCCATCTGGAGCTTCCCGGCACGTTGGACACGAACACGGTGGCCTCGGGGTCCCCCCCGTGGTGTGGAGGGGTCCGGGTCTCGTGGGCGGTGTTTCCCCCGGTGACGGAGAGACAGTCCCTGACGTGGCGGTGCGAGTGGGAGGGGCCGTGCCCCCGGGCGTACGGCCGCAGGGGGTCATCGTCCGAAAAAACGCTGCGGAGGAAAACGTAAACCAAGTTAGACGCAGAGAAGCGTTATGGGGCTTCCAGCTGGGAGCCCCAAGATGCCGAGGGGTTCTATATTAGAAATGTGGAGCAGGGTCTCCAGATGCTAACCTGCATATGATGGGACATTTGCACAATCAGCATCAGTTGAGTTAATTAGCATCAATGCAGACGACAGTTTGAAAATGGCTTGGCTGATCTACACGGTCTGTCAGTGGTTCCGGGGTTATTGAGGATGCTGAATCCATTTCTGACATTTTTATGAAAGAAAATTGCAGCTTTAACCAGAAAGTGGCCATATTATTATTCTCTTTGTGCTCATTTGATTGATTTTGGGTCGATTTGAAAGTTTAGTTTTAGTTTTGAGTACTTCTACTTTCACTCAAGTACAACATCTGAGTACTTCTTCCACCTTTGAGTACATGGTAAGAACACACCATGAGGGTTAACTCTATTAAAGTAAGATGTGATGCGTTGGAGAAGGTGTGTAAGTATTACTCAACAGCTCCATCTTGTGGGCACATGTTGAACCTGCCCCAACATGAACACAAGCTGTCAGTTTCCTTTCAGATTGAAAACTAAACGTGATGACAGCACTCATTTTGTGACCAACAGTCTGGGGTGAACATTTGATACAGGCTTTTTGAGATTATTAAAACAAAGCTAAAGTTAAACACTGAATGCCATCACTGAAACCGATATAACAACTCTTTTGATTGGGTTATTCAAATGTGTACATTCTATATCTTTATGTTAAGTGAGAGATGGGACTGAAGGCCTTTTTTGATTGTGTCAGCTAACATTTGTGAACTTTGTACTTAAACAGTTATCTAAATACTGGGTGATGTTGCCCAACAGCTGTTGAGTTGTGTTAGTTTTATTTTTGCATACTTGGTACTTTAGCAGGATTATAAATATCTGGATTTACTCCCAAAAAATAATAATTGTAATGAGCTTACCCCACTCTCACTTACAACGAGTTAAAACCATGGTTAAAACTAGTTTTGACCCTGTGTGTTAAAAGAAAACTGGATACACCGTTCATTCCTATGAGAGCTGCTCAGTGGCGCATGAAGCCCAGAGTGGAGCGAACGTAGTACCCAGATGTGGGCCCACTGAGCATGCGCAGTTGAGTTCCACCTCTGATCTCTCGCTCTCTGTCAGTCAGATGAATTGAGAAAGAAAATAACTCTGGATTCAACTTTTTAAGGCATTTAACAACTTGTAAACCCTAATGATTTAAATAAGGTATATACAAGTGTTCGTGCTTGGTGGTTAGTTTAGCTAAAACAAAAATATAGGCTGATTTACAGACGTCTCTTTCCCAATGTAAGTCAATGAGAAAGGTCTTTCTGGGCCAAAATGACGTCACTGCACTGTAGTACCACCGTTTGCCCACTAAGGATATTCCTAACATGGGCTTCAACGGCCGGCGGACTTCCGCTTGTTTTTGACACAAGACTTCTCTCTTTAGGCTAAGAACATTAGCGACTTAAATCGGGACTTACCGGGAGTTTTCGGTCTCCGACTCCCGGACGCAGAGCCACAGCAGCGGCCACAATAACAGATATTTCACCGACACTGCTGCCATATGAGGGGAGAGAACCAGCTGCGAAAGGTCCACTCTCTAGTTCCTACATCCCTCCGCTAGCACTCAGGGAGACAAAATAAGACATCACTTCCGGTTGCTTTACCATATAAAAGCACGACATTGTAAGACGATATTATTATTATTATTATTATTAATCATAAAATGTTAAGGTACCACGTCCCTGTTTTATTTTTAAAGTCATATTATGCGTGTGAAAAATATTAATGTTTTATTCAAACTTTATTTAAAGTTGTTAATTTGACAAATGTGTCTCTTTTTACACAGTATTGCATACTTTTTACTTTAAACCTTGAATCATTGACATAAATTGAATCCTAAAATTCTGTTTACCTTTTATTTTGAACACATTTCAACCGTTTCCGGTATGTTTGACGTTCTGTAGTAACTTCACGTAATGCGGTCACATGACTGACTTTTGTCTCCACGCGGCACAAAGCCAACTGTCACCTGCCTCTCACTTACTACTGTTTCATTACACGGTACATGTAGAATAATAGTAATAACATTAACATACGCAAACATACTTTATAACAAGTAAAAGTCAGGCAATTATTTTTTTGCAGTTTTTGATGTTGTGTCTCCTTCAGCCCCTTTTCTCAAAATCATCATCAGATTCATAAATTAAACCAGTATTAGTTAATCTTCTCAAACATCCCTCCAGTGTTTTGCAGTCTCTGGATTGCAGTGTTGTTGCTCAGCATGTCATCCGTTGCAGTGTCTGTTTGCTGCAGAGGTGGGAAGTATAGTGGAGTACAAATACTTCAAGGTTCAAGGCTTTTATTTGTCATACGTGCGGTATAGTTATGACGATGACAATCTTAGGTCACAGGCTCCTCCAACAGTGCAACACAAGAAAACAGATAAACAGTGCAGGTAAATAGTAAATACAAAAGGAAAAAATAGTGCAAAAAAGTGAAGTAGTGAAATAGTGCAAGAGATTGGAATGATAGCAGAGACACAGTCATCAGTAAACCACAACCATGGATCTGCCAGCAGAAGGCTTTATCTCTCTCTGTTTAAACACTGCCGTCATACTAAGAAAAAGTTTGAGAAATACTGCTCTAACCCTATGTTGTGTTCAGGTCTCTTTTGACCCTTTACAAGTTAAAATTATATAATAACTACCTCTAGTTTTTATCAGAACAAGCTTCATGATATCCTCCACAACAGCTCTATGAACACTACCAAACCGATTTGGACCATTTTAGCCAAGTCTGTTGGGGGGCGTGGCATGAACAGCATTGTCCAACAGAAGCTTGTTTTTTTTAACTTTTTCTAGCATGAATCTATATGGGTCGATGTTGACCCGTAACACCACTGAAGTTACTATAGTTAATAATATAAAGTTCATTTTTTTTTATGGTATTAAAATATTAGTCTATCATAGTCAGATAACATAATTATCCTTCTTCACTACAGGGAAAATAATGAGTGAATTCAATCCCATGTTTTCTTAAATATGTGGTGTAATGTATTTTGGGGCCATCAAATAAAATGACAACAGGTTTGTACGGTTATGAATGCATAACGCAATGCATTCGGCAGGCCTTCGAATAAACTTTGAGCACGGTACACCTGGAGTACTGCCATTTTTATCGCTATCTCCGACTTTTATTTTTGTACTCTATTTTATATTTTATTTTTTGATTTCTTATTATTATTACAATTATTTGTCTTTTATTATCTCAAAGCGTATCAGTATCCCTTGTTGTGAAGCACTTCGAGATTTGTCTTGGCAGATGAGAAGCGCTATATACATTAAATATATTATTATTATTATTATAATAAGTTAGTTATCATGTAGTAAAACAATACTGGATGATAGTGTTACAACCTGCTTTAAGGCTGGAACAAATAGGGAGGCCACACAGAGTTAAATGCCAAATATCTGTTTATTTAACAAGTTAACCAAAAACACCTCTGATGAATAGTGTACGTAAGAATCAGCCTGTCAGCAGTGTGTGGAAGGGTGTGGGTGTGTGGAAGGGTGTTGTAGCATGTTGGAGGGTGCATCAAACCGAACACAGGCTGTCGGCTGAGGTTGCTGCAGCATGCCAGGATCTGAATCAGAGAGTGATCCTTGCAGCTGGGCAGCCTTTATACCTTCTTGTGGCTCCGCCTCTAGATGGACGGGCACAAACAGGACGACACTCCCAGCACCTGCCAGAGGACAGCAAGGCAGGGCGCACAGCCAGCAGAAGGGGGGAGGGGTATTTTTGAGTGGTTTGGACTGAGATAAATCATGGGTCAAAATGTACCCGCGAACACCATGAACGGTAACAGCTTTCGAACACACTTTTTGTCACAAAACAAGACACACACACCAAAATCATGTTACTGATTACATCGTGACTTATTGAAGGACCCAAAGATGTGTAATAAAATAAAAGAGTTTCTTGTTTGTCAGGTGGTTGGATCCATTTACTTTGGGGGCATGCTTTAACAGGAAGTTCCCAAACCAGTTTTATCAGTATTTGAGTGACTTGAAGAGGGTTTGTTTCCAACCTTCATCAACTCGTCACTGGGGTCCCACAGGGCTCCATCCTGGGTCCCCTCCTTTTTTTCTCCATACATCTCTTTTGTCCTAGTAGTTTTCTTTCATATCGCTCGTTGGCGTTGTCAGTACGTTTGAATCAAGCCAAATAAGGTCAAAAGGATTCGATAGGTTGCAACATGTCTGACTCTGACGTACATTTCAACTTCACAACCAAAGCAGAAGATTTGAGTTTTTCCCTTTTGGTCTTTACTCTCGTTTTAAAAAGTCAGCACGATACACTTCTCCGTGTGTGTTTTTAGTTCTGCTTTCCTGCTCCTGATGCTTTGCGTGACGGCAACTGATTTTACATTGTTGAGTTTGATTATAAACTCCATCATTTAGTAAAATTGTTCCTCATGCACTTTAGGTCATTGTGTGTTTATTACAGTTTAAATATCTGACAACTCTCTCTCTGTTTTCCAGGAAGAAATCGATACTGACAGCTTTGGATTCAATGGATTCTGGATTGGTCTGAGAGTTGAAGATGGGAAATGGAAGTGGGTGGATGGAAGTGATCTGACTGATAGGTAAGAGATTCATTGCTAAACACTTTAAATAATAACATCTATCAGTCTTTATCTAAACATCATGTTCTCTCCTCAGCTCCTGGATAGATGCTCCTGCTGACGGTATCTGTGCAGTGTTTTACAAGACACACAGATAAATAATTCCTAAGTAGCAGCTAGATTAATGTTGTTTCAAGTTCAGCTGTTTAATAGTCTTATAGCCTTCGTTACTCTACTTAAGTACATGTTTCTGGTATCAGTACTTTACTCCACTACTTATTTTTCTGACCACTTTTTACTTTCTACTTCTTACATGTTGAACTCAAATACCTGTACTTTCTACTTCTCACATGTTGAACTCAAATACCTGTACTTTCTACTTCTTACATGTTGAACTCAAATACCTGTACTTTCTACTTCTTACATGTTGAACTCAAATACCTGTACTTTCTACTTCTTACATGTTGAACTCAAATACCTGTACTTTCTACTTCTTACATGTTGAACTCAAATACCTGTACTTTCTACTTCTTACATGTTGAACTCAAATACCTGTACTTTCTACTTCTCACATGTTGAACTCAAATACCTGTACTTTCTACTTCTTACATGTTGAACTCAAATACCTGTACTTTCTACTTCTCACATGTTGAACTCAAATACCTGTACTTTCTACTTCTTCACATGTTGAACTCAAATACCTGTACTTTCTACTTCTCACATGTTGAACTCAAATACCTGTACTTTCTACTTCTTACATGTTGAACTCAAATACCTGTACTTTCTACTTCTCACATGTTGAACTCAAATACCTGTACTTTCTACTTCTTACATGTTGAACTCAAATACCTGTACTTTCTACTTCTCACATGTTGAACTCAAATACCTGTACTTTCTACTTCTTACATGTTGAACTCAAATACCTGTACTTTCTACTTCTCACATGTTGAACTCAAATACCTGTACTTTCTACTTCTTACATGTTGAACTCAAATACCTGTACTTTCTACTTCTCACATGTTGAACTCAAATACCTGTACTTTCTACTTCTTACATGTTGAACTCAAATACCTGTACTTTCTACTTCTTACATGTTGAACTCAAATACCTGTACTTTCTACTTCTACATGTTGAACTCAAATACCTGTACTTTCTACTTCTCTACATGTTGAACTCAAATACCTGTACTTTCTACTTCTTACATGTTGAACTCAAATACCTGTACTTTCTACTTCTACATGTTGAACTCAAATACCTGTACTTTCTACTTCTCACATGTTGAACTCAAATACCTGTACTTTCTACTTCTCTACATGTTGAACTCAAATACCTGTACTTTCTACTTCTTACATGTTGAAACTCAAATACCTGTACTTTCTACTTCTTCATATGTTGAACTCAAATACCTGTACTTTCTACTTCTTACATGTTGAACTCAAATACCTGTACTTTCTACTTCTTACATGTTGAACTCAAATACCTGTACTTTCTACTTCTTACATGTTGAACTCAAATACCTGTACTTTCTACTTCTCTACATGTTGAACTCAAATACCTGTACTTTCTACTTCTTACATGTTGAACTCAAATACCTGTACTTTCTACTTCTTACATGTTGAACTCAAATACCTGTACTTTCTACTTCTCACATGTTGAACTCAAATACCTGTACTTTCTACTTCTTACATGTTGAACTCAAATACCTGTACTTTCTACTTCTCTACATGTTGAACTCAAATACCTGTACTTTCTACTTCTCACATGTTGAACTCAAATACCTGTACTTTCTACTTCTCTACATGTTGAACTCAAATACCTGTACTTTCTACTTCTTACATGTTGAACTCAAATACCTGTACTTTCTACTTCTCACATGTTGAACTCAAATACCTGTACTTTCTACTTCTCTACATGTTGAACTCAAATACCTGTACTTTCTACTTCTCTACATGTTGAACTCAAATACCTGTACTTTCTACTTCTTACATGTTGAACTCAAATACCTGTACTTTCTACTTCTTACATGTTGAACTCAAATACCTGTACTTTCTACTTCTCTACATGTTGAACTCAAATACCTGTACTTTCTACTTCTTACATGTTGAACTCAAATACCTGTACTTTCTACTTCTTCACATGTTGAACTCAAATACCTGTACTTTCTACTTCTCTACATGTTGAACTCAAATACCTGTACTTTCTACTTCTCACATGTTGAACTCAAATACCTGTACTTTCTACTTCTCACATGTTGAACTCAAATACCTGTACTTTCTACTTCTTACATGTTGAACTCAAATACCTGTACTTTCTACTTCTCTACATGTTGAACTCAAATACCTGTACTTTCTACTTCTTACATGTTGAACTCAAATACCTGTACTTTCTACTTCTTACATGTTGAACTCAAATACCTGTACTTTCTACTTCTTACATGTTGAACTCAAATACCTGTACTTTCTACTTCTTACATGTTGAACTCAAATACCTGTACTTTCTACTTCTCACATGTTGAACTCAAATACCTGTACTTTCTACTTCTACATGTTGAACTCAAATACCTGTACTTTCTACTTCTTACATGTTGAACCCAAATACCTGTACTTTCTACTTCTTACATGTTGAACTCAAATACCTGTACTTTCTACTTCTCTACATGTTGAACTCAAATACCTGTACTTTCTACTTCTTACATGTTGAACTCAAATACCTGTACTTTCTACTTCTCACATGTTGAACTCAAATACCTGTACTTTCTACTTCTCTCATGTTGAACTCAAATACCTGTACTTTCTACTTCTTACATGTTGAACTCAAATACCTGTACTTTCTACTTCTTACATGTTGAACTCAAATACCTGTACGTTCTACTTCTCTCATGTTGAACTCAAATACCTGTACTTTATACTTCTTACATGTTGAACTCAAATACCTGTACTTTCTACTTCTTACATGTTGAACACAAATACCTGTACTTTCTACTTCTCACATGTTGAACTCAAATACCTGTACTTTCTACTTCTCACATGTTGAACTCAAATACCTGTACTTTCTACTTCTCACATGTTGAACTCAAATACCTGTACTTTCTACTTCTCACATGTTGAACACAAATACCTGTACTTTCTACTTCTCACATGTTGAACACAAATACCTGTACTTTCTACTTCTTACATGTTGAACTCAAATACCTGTACTTTCTACTTCTTACATGTTGAACTCAAATACCTGTAACTTTCTACTTCTTACATGTTGAACACAAATACCTGTACTTTCTACTTCTTACATGTTGAACTCAAATACCTGTACTTTCTACTTCTTACATGTTGAACTCAAATACCTGTACTTTCTACTTCTTACATGTTGAACTCAAATACCTGTAACTTTCTACTTCTTACATGTTGAACACAAATACCTGTACTTTCTACTTCTCACATGTTGAACCCAAATACCTGTACTTTCTACTTCTTACATGTTGAACTCAAATACCTGTACTTTCTACTTCTCACATGTTGAACTCAAATACCTGTACTTTCTACTTCTCACATGTTGAACTCAAATACCTGTACTTTCTACTTCTTACATGTTGAACTCAAATACCTGTACTTTCTACTTCTTACATGTTGAACTCAAATACCTGTACTTTCTACTTCTTACATGTTGAACTCAAATACCTGTACTTTCTACTTCTTACATGTTGAACTCAAATACCTGTACTTTCTACTTCTTACATGTTGAACTCAAATACCTGTACTTTCTACTTCTTACATGTTGAACTCAAATACCTGTACTTTCTACTTCTCACATGTTGAACTCAAATACCTGTACTTTCTACTTCTCACATGTTGAACTCAAATACCTGTACTTTCTACTTCTCACATGTTGAACTCAAATACCTGTACTTTCTACTTCTTACATGTTGAACTCAAATACCTGTACTTTCTACTTCTCTCATGTTGAACTCAAATACCTGTACTTTCTACTTCTTACATGTTGAACTCAAATACCTGAACTTTCTACTTCTCTCATGTTGAACTCAAATACCTGAACTTTCTACTTCTTACATGTTGAACTCAAATACCTGTACTTTCTACTTCTTACATGTTGAACTCAGATACCTGTACTTTCTACTTCTCACATGTTGAACTCAAATACCTGAACTTTCTACTTCTTACATGTTGAACTCAAATACCTGTACTTTCTACTTCTTACATGTTGAACTCAAATACCTGTACTTTCTACTTCTCACATGTTGAACTCAAATACCTGTACTTTCTACTTCTCACATGTTGAACTCAAATACCTGTACTTTCTACTTCTTACATGTTGAACTCAAATACCTGAACTTTCTACTTCTCTCATGTTGAACTCAAATACCTGTACTTTCTACTTCTCACATGTTGAACTCAAATACCTGAACTTTCTACTTCTTACATGTTGAACTCAAATACCTGTACTTTCTACTTCTTACATGTTGAACTCAAATACCTGTACTTTCTACTTCTCACATGTTGAACTCAAATACCTGTACTTTCTACTTCTCACATGTTGAACTCAAATACCTGTACTTTGTACTTCTCACATGTTGAACTCAAATACCTGTACTTTCTACTTCTCACATGTTGAACTCAAATACCTGTACTTTCTACTTCTCACATGTTGAACTCAAATACCTGTACTTTCTACTTCTCACATGTTGAACTCAAATACCTGTACTTTCTACTTCTTACATGTTGAACTCAAATACCTGTACTTTCTACTTCTTACATGTTGAACTCAAATACCTGTACTTTGTACTTCTCACATGTTGAACTCAAATACCTGTACTTTCTACTTCTCACATGTTGAACTCAAATACCTGTACTTTCTACTTCTCACATGTTGAACTCAAATACCTGTACTTTCTACTTCTCACATGTTGAACTCAAATACCTGTACTTTCTACTTCTTACATGTTGAACTCAAATACCTGTACTTTCTACTTCTTACATGTTGAACTCAAATACCTGTACTTTCTACTTCTTACATGTTGAACACAAATACCTGTACTTTCTACTTCTTACATGTTGAACCCAAATACTTGTAATTTCTACTTCTCTCATTTTCCAAACAGCTGGTTCCTTTAGTCTGAATGTGTGTTGGTGCGTGGTCATTATTCTTTAGAGTCACTGCGTGCCTATTGGTTGGAACACGATCCGTGTATCCATCACTTCCTGGTCTTCTCTAAAGAAGAGGGACCAATGGAAACGTTGTCATGTTGCCGTTGCTCACCATGGAAACATTCATTGGCTAACAATGACATTATTGTTCTATTGATATAAAGGGAGGTCAGGTACTCTTTAAAGCAGCTGCTAGCTATGGATACTTTTTACTGAAGTGCACTTCAAAGCCTCTTTACTTTTACTTGAGTGAAGAAGTTTAGTCAGGACTTCTACTTTTACCAGAGTATTTTTAAACACGAGTATCTGTACTTATACTTGAGTAAAGGATGTGTGTACTTTTGCCTTCTCTGGTTTGCTGGGCTTTTCTCAGATATGTGAGTGTGTTTGTTAGTGAAGCTGCAGAAGGCTGTCCGTCAGCGCCTCTCCCTTCACGTCGCTCAGAGGAACTTGTGTGTAGGAAAAACCGAAGAGAAGCCATCTGCGAGTCGCCCGCAGGAAGTGAGCCAGCAGTCGGATCAGCAGCAGAGAGGCCAGCGTCAGCGTGATGATCAGCCATGTTTGTCTGCACAGAGAGGGAGCTTTACGAAGTACTCTCAACAGCATGTGGACGGCTGCACACTACTTGCTGTTTTACGAACCTAAAGACCAAAGATCTACCTCCAACCGACACAATGTAAAGAGATTCTACATTCAAATGACCAACCATTTAAATACATCTCCATCCGAACATCAAAATCTACAAAAAGCTTCTGAACCCAAACTATAAAATCTAAAATAAATCTCCAACCAAATAACCAGATCTAAATACAATCTCAAATTCTCAAAACAAATTTAAATAAATCTACAAAAGAAAAAATGGACATCGCAATGTCAAAATCTCCCACCCACTTTCCTCCAAATCACAATATCTCAAAAATCTAAACTTTAAAGCATGTCCCAAAAATCATCTGCCTCCAAACGACAACATCTCCCCCAATGTTCCCCCTAAGAAAGGACAGAAGGACACTCACTCTGTTAGATAGGGTTCGTGTCTGGACGCCTCCTCCTGTCGCCCCCTCCCCCAACACTGAACCGCTGTGGAGGAATAAGAACGGCACTATAGTGAGAGCAGCCAACGGGAGACATGGACAACATAATAGAAGACATGGGATAACAATAGAACAGATTGCACTGAAACCATTTTGTAAACATCAGAGATAAGTGAAGTACCTATAACAGGCTTTGTTCTAGCTGGATATAGTATGAGACGCTGTGGCGCTGATCTTGTATATCAATTGTCCGATTTGGACAATTCTGGAGTGGTTTTGGGGGTTATTGAGGATGTTTAGTCCATTTCTGACATTTTCCAGATCCAACATGGCAGTGTAACCAGAAAGTGTTCTGTCTTTGGGCTGATTTTGATTCATTTTGGAAGATTTAGGGCACTGGGTCATCCGGGAGTGGCTCAGTCAGTAGGGGCTTGGTCTGGGAGCCGTAGGGTCGCCGGTTCGAGTCCCCGAACAGACTTAAAATATGGAGTGTGGGCTGGTACTTGGAGAGGTCCCAGTTCACCTCCTGGGCCCTGCCGTGGTTTCCTTGAGCAAGGCACCAGTTATTTAATTGCATCTTGTGTTCTCTATATCCAATGTCCAACACTACTCACGGTAGTCACGCAGAGTACATATATGACCACTTTCTGATCCTGAAAACTTCAGAAATGCATTCAAGATCCTAAATCACCTCCAGAACCGGCCAATCCATGTTTGAACTATTGTCTGCATATGCTAATAAACACAACGCAAGTTAGCATCGGGCAGTTTCTATGTGCTTGGGACCCTAGTATACATTTCTATCATAACACGTGGTATTAGGACTTCTGCTATTAGTACCTCTGTTGGACGTGCTGTTGCAGCTTCCTGTCTGCGGGTCACATGCACACGGGTCTTCACACGCACACTCCCCAGCACAGGACAGACCATAACAACCTGCAGGGCAAACTGACGGAGACATGTGTTTAAGTTAATACAAAAACATCATCAGCCCTGAAAACGTTCACAATGGAAGACCTGTGATGAAATACAATGAAAAAACATTATGCTCTCAATCCAAACAAATGTGTATTATATGTTAGACCTGTCCGACCCAGGGTTGGGATGGTTCATTTAAAAATGTAATCATAGTTACCTAATCTGAGTATCAACATACACAGCTCTCCCTCTAAACATCCATGGTGAAAACATGTGGAATATGAACACGTATGTGCAACATGGTCACACAAAACATGACACACAATCAGAAACCTTATCAGTAAGTAAGTAATGTAATCTGATTACTTTGGGATTACCTCAAGGCAATGCAAATAAATACAAGAGAAAAAACACATCTATAAAATGTTTTTAAGTGTATTACGTAAGATAACAGAACAATGTGATTTTAGAAAAGAAGAAAAGGAGATATTTAGGATCAGAAAGTGTCCTCTTAGGGCTGGACATACAGAGGGGTAGAGGTTACAAAAAGGGGTTTTAGTTTAATATATGAATTAAAAGCAAACAGTATTTCATTTTTAATATGTCAGGCCTCCAGCGAACTGCATTAAAACAATATATTTAAACAAAGAATATATAATAATAATAATATATGCTGATGTTTATTGATAAACTGTAACCCTGCAAGTGATCCCAGTTTGTATAAATGTACCAGTAATCTGATTACATATGTTTTTAATGTAACAGTAAGGGAACACAGTTACTTTTCTTGTATCGTGATTACGTAATCCCGTTACACGTAATCTCGTCACACGTAATCCTGTTACTCTGGTCCTACCTTTTTCGCAGAAGTTGCCGTAGAATCCAGGGGGACAGGTGCAGCGTCCGTTGTCGTGGTTACAGAAAGCTCCATTAAAGCACGTGCAGGTGTGTCTGCAGCCGTCGCCATAGTAACCTGGGAGGCATGCTATGCCAAGGAGAAACGGCGAATCAACCACTGCTAATGAAGTACATCGTTAGTGGTAATCATGAAATCAAATGTGAGGGTTGTGATTACGTTCAGTGCAGCGCTCTCCTCTCCATCCAGCAGCACAAAGACAGCCGTCTGCAACTCAGGAGACTTCAGATCAGACCTCAGATCAGACCTCAGATCAGACTTCAGATCAGACTTCAGATCAGACCTCAGATCAGACCTCAGATCAGACCTCAGATCAGACTTCAGATCAGACTTCAGATCAGACCTCAGATCAGACCTCAGATCAGACCTCAGATCAGACCTCAGATCAGACTTCAGATCAGACTTCAGATCAGACCTCAGATCAGACCTCAGATCAGACCTCAGATTAGACTTCAGATCAGACCTCAGATCAGACCTCAGATCAGACCTCAGATCAGACTTCAGATCAGACCTCAGATCAGACCTCAGATCAGACCTCAGATCAGACTTCAGATCAGACCTCAGATCAGACCTCAGATCAGACCTCAGATCAGATGTCAGATCAGACCTCAGATCAGACTTCAGATCAGACCTCAGATCAGACCTCAGATCAGACTTCAGATCAGACCTCAGATCAGACCTCAGATCAGACTTCAGATCAGACTTCAGATCAGAGTTTAGATCAGACCTCAGATCAGACTTCAGATCAGACTTCAGATCAGACTTCAGATCAGACCTCAGATCAGAGTTTAGATCAGACCAGTGTTGTAGTCAAGTCACCAATTCACGAGTCCAAGTCACCCTCGAGTCACCACTCTTCGAGTCCGAGTCCAAGTCCGAGTCACCCAAGGAGTGTCCAAGTCGAGTCCGAGTCATCATTACCTGTGTTCAAGTCCGAGTCTAATTCAGAGTCACTTAAGAAGAGTCCAAGTCAAGTCCGAGTCACAAGTCTTCATGTATTAATCTTTGTGGATATATGTTTTGAAATGTAGCTGCTCCTCTACATTGCTGTTATCCTGTCTATTGAACTGCTGTGAAGTGAGTTTGGCTACAATTCTTGTAATAGGTGCTATACAAATATAAAGCTTATTTCTAATATTAATATTATTATTATATATAAATAAACTATATTTAAAATGAGTTACCTTTTAGAGAAGTGATTATATTTGTATGCCAATATTTTCCTATGGTAACGTTTTCGTTTTGCACTTTTATTTTGATAGTAATAAGATCGGGACTCTTATTTTGAAGGAACTTTTACGGGTTAAATCAGTTTACCGATAAAGATTTATCCCCAGAAAGCACATGGCTACTTAGCATGCAAAATGATGTCATTATGCATGTTAAGTAGCCATGTGCTTTCGTGTTATCGGCTGAATCTTTATTTATTGATTAGATCACGTTACTCTGATGATAGTGTTCAAGACAGCCTATATGTCTGAACTCGACCCTTAGAGTAATGTGTTACGGAGCCTTCTCTTCTATATTGTTTCCACATAACGAGCATTTTGCTCTTTTCCAATGTGGAAGCAGAATGTGTGAAAGCATACAGCATGATGCAGGGTGTGTCTGTAGACATCTCGAGACTGGAACAGCGGGGCCCAGTACGTGAACTCGCCATACAGGATAGAGGACATCAGACTCCAGAGAAAATGTGCTCGAGTCCGAGTCCAAGTCGGAGCGTCAATGTACGAGTCGAGTGCGAGTCATCGTGGGGGGGGGGGGGAATTCACGAGTCCGAGTCCAAGTCATCCTGTGCGAGAATTCACGAGTCCAAGTCCGAGTCGCGTCAATCAGTGCGCGAGTCCGAGTCAAGTCACGAGTCCCGAAAATCGGCACTCAAGTCCGACAAGTCAAGGACTCGAGTACTCCATCTCTGGATCAGACTTCAGATCAGACTTCAGATCAGAGTTTAGATCAGAGTTTATATCAGACTTCAGATCAGACTTCAGATCAGACTTCAGATCAGAGTTTAGATCAGACTTCAGATCAGAGTTTAGATCAGAGTTTATATCAGACTTCAGATCAGACTTCAGATCAGACTTCAGATCAGACTTCAGATCAGAGTTTAGATCAGACTTCATATCAGACCTCAGATCAGACTTCAGATCAGACTTCAGATCAGACCTCAGATCAGACCTCAGATCAGAGTTTAGATCAGACTTCAGATCAGAGTTTAGATCAGACTTCAGATCAGACTTCAGATCAGAGTTTAGATCAGAGTTTAGATCAGACTTCAGATCAGACTTCAGATCAGACTTCAGATCAGACTTCAGATCAGAGTTTAGATCAGACTTCAGATCAGACTTCAGATCAGACTTCAGATCAGACCTCAGATCAGACCTCAGATCAGAGTTTAGATCAGAGTTTAGATCAGACCTCAGATCAGACCTCAGATCAGACCTCAGATCAGACTTCAGATCAGAGTTTAGATCAGAGTTTAGATCAGACCTCAGATCAGACCTCAGATCAGACCTCAGATCAGACCTCAGATCAGAGTTTAGATCAGAGTTTAGATCAGACCTCAGATCAGACCTCAGATCAGACTTCAGATCAATCTTTATAAAACATATCATATATATTATTCTGAAATGGACCAATCTGCACAACGACTACTTTTACTGTCGCTACTTTCACTATATTTTGATGAGAATACTTTTCTACTTTTACTTGAGGAACATTTTGAATGCAGGACTTTTTCTGTAACAGAGTATTCCTACACTCTGGTACTTCTACTTTTACTCAAGTACAAGACCTGAGTACTTCTACTTTTACTCAAGTACAAGATCTGAGTACTTCTACTTTTACTAAAGTACAAGATCTGAGTACTTCTACTTGTACTCAAGTACAAGACCTGAGTACTTCTACTTTTACTCAAGTACAAGATCTGAGTACTTTTACTCAAGTACAAGACCTGAGTACTTCTACTTTTACTCAAGTACCAGATCTGAGTACTTCTACTTTTACTCAAGTACCAGATCTGAGTACTACTACTTTTACTCAAGTACAAAATCTGAGTACTTCTACTTTTACTCAAGCACAAGATCTGAGTACTTCTACTTTTACTCAAGTACAACATCTGAGTACTTCTACTTTACTCAAGTACCAGATCTGAGTACTTCTACTTTTACTCAAGTACCAGATCTGAGTACTTCTACTTTTACTCAAGCACAAGATCTGAGTACTTCTACTTTTACTCAAGCACAAGATCTGAGTACTTCTACTTTTACTCAAGCACAAGATCTGAGTACTTCTACTTTTACTGAAGTACCAGATCTGAGTACTTCTACTTTTACTGAAGTACCAGATCTGAGTACTTCTACTTTTACTGAAGTACCAGATCTGAGTACTTCTCGCTGTACAGGTTGAGTTAATTAACAGGTTTCCTCTAAATATGGACGATTTGCCGTTGATGACGTCACATGTCCGTTCCCTATAGCCTCCTCTGTGTGTGTGTGTGTGTGTGTGTGTGTGTGTGTGTGTGTCTTACTGGCGGTGCAGACCCCGTGTCCGCTGCAGTCTGCAGGCTGGCAGCGCCACCGGTGAACACACAGCACGGTGGAGACGTGACGAGCACAGCGCCACCTGCTGTCCGGCTCGCTGTGGGGACAAAAACACCTTCAAACCTCTTTCTGTTTTAAACCTGATGCGAACGAGCCGCCTGCCCCTGCACTTCCTGTCTTATGTTGTACTCACCTTTCCCTCTCGTTCCCTCGATTGACTGTGTCCCATTACCTCGTGTATAACTTGTTCCCTTTGTCATGCGCCATTTTGTCTTGTGTCGTCAAGAGAGCCCGTGTTGAAACCAAGAGTCGTTGTTGTAATATTCTATAATCAATTTGTTTTGGTTCCATGTTTTTGCAGTTTGCTACGTTCTGCCTCCAAATGAGCGACTTTTTCTACTTTTACTCAAGTACAAGATCCGAGTACTTCTACTTTTACTCAAGTACAAGATCCGAGTACTTCTACTTTTACTCAAGTACAACATCTGAGTACTTCTACTTTTACTAAGTACAAGATCTGAGTACTTCTACTTTTACTAAGTACAAGATCTGAGTACTTCTACTTTTACTCAAGTACAATATCTGAGTACTTCTACTTTTACTAAGTACAAGATCTGAGTACTTCTACTTTTACTAAGTACAAGATCTGAGTACTTCTACTTTTACTAAGTACAATATCTGAGTACTTCTACTTTTACTCAAGTACAAGATCTGAGTACTTCTACTTTTACTAAGTACAAGATCTGAGTACTTCTACTTTTACTAAGTACAAGATCTGAGTACTTCTACTTTTACTCAAGTACAATATCTGAGTACTTCTACTTTTACTAAGTACAAGATCTGAGTACTTCTACTTTTACTCAAGTACAAGATCTGAGTACTTCTACTTTTACTCAAGTACAAGATCTGAGTACTTCTACTTTTACTCAAGAACAAGATCTGAGTACTTCTACTTTTACTCAAGTACAAGATCTGAGTACTTCTACTTTTACTAAGTACAAGATCTGAGTACTTCTACTTTTACTAAGTACAAGATCTGAGTACTTTTACTTTTACTAAGTACAAGATCTGAGTACTTCTACTTTTACTAAGTACAAGATCTGAGTACTTCTACTTTTACTCAAGTACAAGATCTGAGTACTTCTACTTTTACTCAAGTACAAGATCTGAGTACTTATACTTTTACTCAAGAACAAGATCTGAGTACTTCTACTTTTACTCAAGTACAAGATCTGAGTACTTCTACTTTTACTCAAGTACAAGATCTGAGTACTTCTACTTTTACTCAAGAACAAGATCTGAGTACTTCTACTTTTACTCAAGTACAAGATCTGAGTACTTCTACTTTTACTAAGTACAAGATCTGAGTACTTCTACTTTTACTAAGTACAAGATCTGAGTACTTCTACTTTTACTCAAGTACAAGATCTGAGTACTTTTACTTTTACTAAGTACAAGATCTGAGTACTTCTACTTTTACTAAGTACAAGATCTGAGTACTTCTACTTTTACTCAAGTACAAGATCTGAGTACTTCTACTTTTACTCAAGTACAAGATCTGAGTACTTATACTTTTACTCAAGTACAAGATCTGAGTACTTATACTTTTACTCAAGAACAAGATCTGAGTACTTCTACTTTTACTCAAGTACAAGATCTGAGTACTTCTACTTTTACTAAGTACAAGATCTGAGTACTTCTACTTTTACTAAGTACAAGATCTGAGTACTTCTACTTTTACTCAAGTACAAGATCTGAGTACTTTTACTTTTACTAAGTACAAGATCTGAGTACTTCTACTTTTACTAAGTACAAGATCTGAGTACTTCTACTTTTACTCAAGTACAAGATCTGAGTACTTCTACTTTTACTCAAGTACAAGATCTGAGTACTTATACTTTTACTCAAGAACAAGATCTGAGTACTTCTACTTTTACTCAAGTACAAGATCTGAGTACTTCTACTTTTACTAAGTACAAGATCTGAGTACTTCTACTTTTACTAAGTACAAGATCTGAGTACTTTTACTTTTACTAAGTACAAGATCTGAGTACTTCTACTTTTACTAAGTACAAGATCTGAGTACTTCTACTTTTACTCAAGTACAAGATCTGAGTACTTCTACTTTTACTCAAGTACAAGATCTGAGTACTTATACTTTTACTCAAGTACAAGATCTGAGTACTTATACTTTTACTCAAGTACAAGATCTGAGTACTTCTACTTTTACTAAGTACAAGATCTGAGTACTTCTACTTTTACTCAAGTACAAGATCTGAGTACTTTTACTTTTACTAAGTACAAGATCTGAGTACTTCTACTTTTACTAAGTACAAGATCTGAGTACTTCTACTTTTACTCAAGTACAAGATCTGAGTACTTCTACTTTTACTCAAGTACAAGATCTGAGTACTTATACTTTTACTCAAGAACAAGATCTGAGTACTTCTACTTTTACTCAAGTACAAGATCTGAGTACTTCTACTTTTACTAAGTACAAGATCTGAGTACTTCTACTTTTACTAAGTACAAGATCTGAGTACTTCTACTTTTACTCAAGTACAAGATCTGAGTACTTTTACTTTTACTAAGTACAAGATCTGAGTACTTCTACTTTTACTAAGTACAAGATCTGAGTACTTCTACTTTTACTCAAGTACAAGATCTGAGTACTTCTACTTTTACTCAAGAACAAGATGTGAGTACTTCTACTTTTACTCAAGTACAAGATCTGAGTACTTCTACTTTTACTCAAGTACAAGATCTGAGTACTTCTACTTTTACTCAAGTACAAGATCTGAGTACTTATACTTTTACTCAAGTACAAGATCTGAGTACTTATACTTTTACTCAAGAACAAGATCTGAGTACTTCTACTTTTACTCAAGAACAAGATGTGAGTACTTCTACTTTTACTCAAGTACAAGATCTGAGTACTTCTACTTTTACTCAAGAACAAGATCTGAGTACTTCTACTTTTACTCAAGAACAAGATCTGAGTACTTCTACTTTTACTCAAGAACAAGATCTGAGTACTTCTACTTTTACTCAAGAGAGCCCGTGTTGAAACCAAGAGTCGTTGTTGTAATATTCTATAATCAGTTTGTTTTAGTTTAGCAGTTTGCTACGTTCTGCCTCCAAATGAGCGACTTTTGTTGTACTTCCGAACTTCGTCTGGAGTCGTGCATTTCGGTCCAAGGTCTGAGTCACGTCCATAAGCGCTCCTCACCATGGGTCCGTAGGGTAGCCGGCCAACGTGCCGTTGATCACGAAGCTGGAAGACCCTCCTCCGTCCAGGTTGATGGCGTTGATCACCCCGTTCTTCTTCAGGAAGTCTGCCACCTCCCAGAGACTCATACTGCCAAGCATCATCAAACCCACGAGAGCTATGATCAGAGGCGTACAGTAACTGAGTACATGTACTACTTAAGTACAATCTAAAGCAGGGGCGTCAAACTCAATGTCATGGCGGGCCACATCAGCACTCAAAGGGCCGGTTGCAGCTATATAGATATACATATATAAAAGTATGTATTATATTACATTACTGCCTCTGTATTTGATTATTATCGGAGAGGGTATAATGACTTCATAATTAATCTGAAAGCAGAAGTCTGGGGAAAATAATTGCAACCAATTGCAAGTCCCTTCAGTGCGCATGTCACAAAATGAGATGCATTGTGGGACATATGGGCAATGTGCTTCTGTAAAGCGGCATGTAACCGTATAATAAACGTATTCTATTCTTTGCAAGCTCTTGAGGGGCCGCATAAAATGAAGTCGCGGGCCGTATTTGGCCCCCGGGCCTTGAGTTTGACACCCCTGATCTAAAGGTACATGTACTTTACTCGAGTATTTTCATTTTATGCTACTGTGTACTTCTACTCCACTAAAGTTCAGAGGTAAATGGTGTACTTTTACTCCACTATATGTATTTAATACCTTTAGTTACTTCACAGATGTGGATGAATGATGTGAAATATAAACAGTCTACAAAGTACTTCAGACTAGCTGCACCTCCACCAGCTACCCTGCAGTCTACAAAGTACTTCAGACTAGCTGCACCTTCACCAGCTACCCTGCAGTCTACAAAGTACTTCAGACTAGCTGCACCTCCACCAGCTACCCTGCAGTCTACAAAGTACTTCAGACTAGCTGCACCTCCACCAGCTACCCTGCAGTCTACAAAGTACTTCAGACTAGCTGCACCTCCACCAGCTACCCTGCAGTCTACAAAGTACTTCAGACTAGCTGCACCTCCACCAGCTACCCTGCAGTCTACAAAGTACTTCAGACTAGCTGCACCTCCACCAGCTACCCTGCAGTCTACAAAGTACTTCAGACTAGCTGCACCTCCACCAGCTACCCTGCAGTCTACAAAGTACTTCAGACTAGTTGCACCTTCACCAGCTACCCTGCAGTCTACAAAGTACTTCAGACTAGCTGCACCTCCACCAGCTACCCTGCAGTCTACAAAGTACTTCAGACGAGCTGCACCTTCACCAGCTACCCTGCAGTCTACAAAGTACTTCAGACTAGCTGCACCTTCACCAGCTACCCTGCAGTCTACAAAGTACTTCAGACTAGCTGCACCTCCACCAGCTACCCTGCAGTCTACAAAGTACTTCAGACTAGCTGCACCTCCACCAGCTACCCTGCAGTCTACAAAGTACTTCAGACTAGCTGCACCTTCACCAGCTACCCTGCAGTCTACAAAGTACTTCAGACTAGCTGCACCTTCACCAGCTACCCTGCAGTCTACAAAGTACTTCAGACTAGCTGCACCTTCACCAGCTACCCTGCAGTCTACAAAGTACTTCAGACTAGCTGCACCTTCACCAGCTACCCTGCAGTCTACAAAGTACTTCAGACTAGCTGCTCCTTCACCAGCTACCCTGCAGTCTACAAAGTACTTCAGACTAGCTGCACCTCCACCAGCTACCCTGCAGTCTACAAAGTACTTCAGACTAGCTGCACCTCCACCAGCTACCCTGCAGTCTACAAAGTACTTCAGACTAGCTGCACCTTCACCAGCTACCCTGCAGTCTACAAAGTACTTCAGACTAGCTGCTCCTTCACCAGCTACCCTGCAGTCTACAAAGTACTTCAGACTAGCTGCACCTTCACCAGCTACCCTGCAGTCTACAAAGTACTTCAGACTAGCTGCACCTTCACCAGCTACCCTGCAGTCTACAAAGTACTTCAGACTAGCTGCACCTCCACCAGCTACCCTGCAGTCTACAAAGTACTTCAGACTAGCTGCTCCTTCACCAGCTACCCTGCAGTCTACAAAGTACTTCAGACTAGCTGCACCTCCACCAGCTACCCTGCAGTCTACAAAGTACTTCAGACTAGCTGCACCTTCACCAGCTACCCTGCAGTCTACAAAGTACTTCAGACTAGCTGCACCTTCACCAGCTACCCTGCAGTCTACAAAGTACTTCAGACTAGCTGCACCTTCACCAGCTACCCTGCAGTCTACAAAGTACTTCAGACTAGCTGCACCTCCACCAGCTACCCTGCAGTCTACAAAGTACTTCAGACTAGCTGCACCTCCACCAGCTACCCTGCAGTCTACAAAGTACTTCAGACTAGCTGCACCTCCACCAGCTTTGAGAACACTTTCATGATCAATCATTATAAAACATATATATATTATTCTGAAATGGACCGATCTGCACGATCTGAGTACTTTCTACTTTCACTTGAGGGACATTTTGAATGCAGGACTTCCAAAATGTAGTGTAGCTGAAGTGTAAAGTAGCATATAATGAAAGTAAATGTAAATGTACTTGATTACATTCCAGCCCTGGCTTTAGGCTTCTGCTAGACTCCGGTTTAATTCACACGGGATCGATGTGAATAAGAGTTACCCTCTTTTGTGGGTCTGTCCGTCCACGTGAAACATGACCACGTTTCCGTTGACGTCGTGACCGACCGCCGTCCTCGCCGAGCGCACGTCCACAAAATCACGAAACAGCTCTGTCAGAATATAAAACACAATTATTGTTCATCAGGTTCCAAACTACAATAGATGACCAACGTATCGAAATAATTATTCTAGAATGTAAGGGTCCCCTATTCTCCTCGTCTTCATCAACATATCACAGGTCTCAGATATATCCAGAGCCTGTCTCTGATTGGCTGAAACACCAGACAGATCATGGCAGCATTACCCATAACCCCCTCTGTTTCAGCCCTGTTTCCAAAGTGCTGATTCTCTGTCTGTGACTTTAGATGAAAATAAGGAGCTCTAGGAGGAGATTCAGGTGAGAAGGGGGGGGGGGGGTTACCTTGTTGCTGATTGGCTAATGGCTACACAAGACAACACATCGTTATGACATCATCAAGTGACCAAAATCTGCTCATTTTCAGACAGGTTTTTATAGAAATGGATCAGGACAAAAAGTAATTCAATCAATGTAAAAATGAATGGACAAATTCAAGGCAAAATGTTGTTAGCAGCAGCCACTCAAACGCATATTGTTCTGTGTTTCTTTATCTCTAATGAATGGCCGAATCGAAAATATCTGATATGTGTGTGAGTGTCTTTCCCTTGCAGACAAGTTGCTACAAAAAAGGCTCGGAGCTTTGAGGATTTAAAAAAAATGTTGTGACTTTTAGCGGATGCTTTTCTTCTGCTTTTACCCATATCGACTATCTCGTCGCACTCGGCCTCCAGACTCTGGTTGATGTAAACCTCTGCGTTCCTCAGCAGCCACACCACGCCGCTGACCAGCTGCTCAAACGGGTTGGACCGGTCCAGAACCTCCTCCTGAGACAGATACCTGGAGGGAGGCATCTGTGTGACGTTAATAGTCTGATAATTGCCTCCACGCTGCAGGCACGCCCTATATCCGTCTCAAAGTCTTCATTGCCCATCTTCCAGTTTGTGTGTACAGAGATCGAAATGCTGTTTCCCATAATCACGAATATAAAAACAAATATATATAGATATGTGTTCAAATATGTATATACATATACACAATCAAAGACACATTTTACATGTGCACACATTAAAGGTCACCTATCATGTAGGCAATAGCACAGCTCTCAGATATATACAAATATATAAAAAACATGTCTATGAAGTGCTTTGCTCAAAATACCAAACAGATCGTTCTAGCCACGCCTCATATCCCTCTGTTTCACTTCCTGTTTCTAAAGTGCTGATTTGGGGATACAGCTTTAAAGAGGAGGGTCTGAGCTCATGCGGGACCCGGCAGCTACCGTCTAAACTAAATGCTGCCGTGATGAAACTCCGTATCATGGATTATCAAGGATCTGAAACAGTCTGGAGCTCAAAGGCTTTCTCTCTCCCGGTTACACCACAAGGTGAGTTCCTTTCTACTTCCTGCTTCTTCACACACATGCTCTCCAGCACAGGTTAGCTCTGAGTGTTAGCATGCTAATGTAAACACCGACCATATTACGTCCAAAACAGTCGGGCAATGTTTCTGATAGCAGCTTTCTGATTGGCCCGTGGGTCCACATTTCAGATTACGTCATATCTGGATCAGCTCCGTTGTTCCCCGTCTTTAGAGATTTGGGTACGGAGGAAAAGAGAGAGGGCTTTATTTTCTGACGCTGCGTGAGTTCCCCGACACACCGGGGACACATGGTGATGTAGTCTAAGTCCTGATGGATCCTCCTCATCTTTCCTTAGTCCTGATGGATCCTCCTATCATCTTTCCTTAGTCCTGATGGATCCTCCTCATCTCTCCTAAGTCCTGATGGATCCTCCTCATCTCTCCTAAGTCCTCATGAATCCTCCTATCATCTCTCCTAAGTCCTGATGAATCCTCCTCATCTTTCCTTAGTCCTGATGGGTCCTCCTATCATCTTTCCTTAGTCCTGATGGATCCTCCTATCATCTCTCCTAAGTCCTGATGGATCCTCCTCATCTCTCCTAAGTCCTCATGAATCCTCCTCATCTTTCCTTAGTCCTGATGGGTCCTCCTATCATCTTTCCTTAGTCCTGATGGATCCTCCTATCATCTCTCCTAAGTCCTGATGGATCCTCCTCATCTCTCCTAAGTCCTCATGAATCCTCCTATCATCTCTCCTAAGTCCTGATGAATCCTCCTCATCTCTCTTAAGTCCTGATGAATCCTCCTATCATCTCTCCTAAGTCCTCATGAATCCTCCTATCATCTCTCCTAAGTCCTGATGAATCCTCCTCATCTTTCCTTAGTCCTGATGGGTCCTCCTATCATCTTTCCGTAGTCCTGATGGATCCTCCTATCATCTCTCCTAAGTCCTGATGGATCCTCCTCATCTCTCCTAAGTCCTGATGGATCCTCCTCATCTTTCCTTAGTCCTGATGGGTCCTCCTATCATCTTTCCTTAGTCCTGATGGATCCTCCTATCATCTCTCCTAAGTCCTGATGGATCCTCCTCATCTCTCCTAAGTCCTCATGAATCCTCCTATCATCTCTCTTAAGTCCTGATGAATCCTCCTATCATCTTTCCTAAGTCCTGATGGATCCTCCTATCATCTTTCCTTAGTCCTGATGGATCCTCCTATCATCTTTCCTTAGTCCTGATGGATCCTCCTATCATCTTTCCTAAGTCCTGATGGATCCTCCTATCATCTTTCCTTAGTCCTGATGGATCCTCCTATCATCTCTCCTAAGTCCTGATGGATCCTCCTATCATCTTTCCTAAGTCCTGATGGATCCTCCTATCATCTCTCCTAAGTCCTGATGGATCCTCCTATCATCTCTCCTAAGTCCTGATGGATCCTCCTATCATCTCTCCTAAGTCCTCATGAATCCTCCTATCATCTCTCTTAAGTCCTGATGGATCCTCCTATCATCTTTCCTAAGTCCTGATGGATCCTCCTATCATCTTTCCTTAGTCCTGATGGATCCTCCTATCATCTTTCCTAAGTCCTGATGGATCCTCCTATCATCTTTCCTTAGTCCTGATGAATCCTCCTCATCTCTCCTAAGTCCTCATGAATCCTCCTATCATCTTTCCTAAGTCCTGATGGATCCTCCTATCATCTTTCCTTAGTCCTGATGAATCCTCCTATCATCTCTCCTAAGTCCTCATGAATCCTCCTCATCTCTCCTAAGTCCTGATGGATCCTCCTATCATCTTTCCTAAGTCCTGATGGATCCTCCTATCATCTTTCCTTAGTCCTGATGAATCCTCCTCATCTCTCCTAAGTCCTCATGAATCCTCCTATCATCTTTCCTAAGTCCTGATGGATCCTCCTATCATCTTTCCTTAGTCCTGATGAATCCTCCTATCATCTCTCCTAAGTCCTCATGAATCCTCCTCATCTCTCCTAAGTCCTCATGAATCCTCCTATCATCTCTCCTAAGTCCTGATGGATCCTCCTATCATCTTTCCTTAGTCCTGATGGATCCTCCTATCATCTTTCCTTAGTCCTGATGGATCCTCCTCATCTCTCCTAAGTCCTCATGAATCCTCCTCATCTCTCCTAAGTCCTCATGAATCCTCCTATCATCTCTCCTAAGTCCTGATGGATCCTCCTATCATCTTTCCTTAGTCCTGATGAATCCTCCTCACCTCTCCTAAGTCCTCATGAATCCTCCTATCATCTCTCCTAAGTCCTGATGGATCCTCCTATCATCTTTCCTAAGTCCTGATGGATCCTCCTCATCTCTCCTAAGTCCTGATGAATCCTCCTCATCTCTCCTAAGTCCTCATGAATCCTCATATCATCTCTCCTAAGTCCTGATGAATCCTCCTATCATCTCTCCTAAGTCCTGATGAATCCTCCTCATCTTTCCTTAGTCCTGATGGATCCTCCTATCATCTTTCCTAAGTCCTGATGAATCCTCCTATCATCTCTCCTAAGTCCTGATGGGTCCTCCTATCATCTTTCCTTAGTCCTGATGGATCCTCCTCATCTCTCCTAAGTCCTCATGAATCCTCCTCATCTCTCCTAAGTCCTCATGAATCCTCCTCATCTCTCCTAAGTCCTGATGGATCCTCCTATCATCTTTCCTAAGTCCTGATGGATCCTCCTATCATCTTTCCTTAGTCCTGATGAATCCTCCTCATCTCTCCTAAGTCCTCATGAATCCTCCTATCATCTTTCCTAAGTCCTGATGGATCCTCCTATCATCTTTCCTTAGTCCTGATGAATCCTCCTATCATCTCTCCTAAGTCCTCATGAATCCTCCTCATCTCTCCTAAGTCCTCATGAATCCTCCTATCATCTCTCCTAAGTCCTGATGGATCCTCCTATCATCTTTCCTTAGTCCTGATGGATCCTCCTATCATCTTTCCTTAGTCCTGATGGATCCTCCTCATCTCTCCTAAGTCCTCATGAATCCTCCTCATCTCTCCTAAGTCCTCATGAATCCTCCTATCATCTCTCCTAAGTCCTGATGGATCCTCCTATCATCTTTCCTTAGTCCTGATGAATCCTCCTCACCTCTCCTAAGTCCTCATGAATCCTCCTATCATCTCTCCTAAGTCCTGATGGATCCTCCTATCATCTTTCCTTAGTCCTGATGGATCCTCCTCATCTCTCCTAAGTCCTCATGAATCCTCCTCATCTCTCCTAAGTCCTCATGAATCCTCCTATCATCTCTCCTAAGTCCTGATGGATCCTCCTATCATCTTTCCTTAGTCCTGATGAATCCTCCTCACCTCTCCTAAGTCCTCATGAATCCTCCTATCATCTTTCCTAAGTCCTGATGGATCCTCCTCATCTCTCCTAAGTCCTGATGAATCCTCCTCATCTCTCCTAAGTCCTCATGAATCCTCCTATCATCTCTCCTAAGTCCTGATGAATCCTCCTATCATCTCTCCTAAGTCCTGATGAATCCTCCTCATCTTTCCTTAGTCCTGATGGATCCTCCTATCATCTTTCCTAAGTCCTGATGAATCCTCCTATCATCTCTCCTAAGTCCTGATGGGTCCTCCTATCATCTTTCCTTAGTCCTGATGGATCCTCCTCATCTCTCCTAAGTCCTCATGAATCCTCCTCATCTCTCCTAAGTCCTCATGAATCCTCCTATCATCTCTCCTAAGTCCTGATGGATCCTCCTATCATCTCTCCTAAGTCCTGATGGATCCTCCTCATCTCTCCTAAGTCCTCATGAATCCTCCTATCATCTCTCTTAAGTCCTGATGGATCCTCCTATCATCTTTCCTAAGTCCTGATGGGTCCTCCTATCATCTCTCCTAAGTCCTGATGGATCCTCCTCATCTCTCCTAAGTCCTCATGGATCCTCCTATCATCTTTCCTAAGTCCTGATGAATCCTCCTATCATCTCTCCTAAGTCCTGATGGGTCCTCCTATCATCTTTCCTTAGTCCTGATGGATCCTCCTCATCTCTCCTAAGTCCTCATGAATCCTCCTCATCTCTCCTAAGTCCTCATGAATCCTCCTATCATCTTTCCTAAGTCCTGATGGATCCTCCTATCATCTCTCCTAAGTCCTGATGGATCCTCCTCATCTCTCCTAAGTCCTCATGAATCCTCCTATCATCTCTCTTAAGTCCTGATGGATCCTCCTATCATATTTCCTAAGTCCTTAACTCCGTGACGTTTCTCGCAGGTTAAGGAATAGTGGTTAGGGAAAGACGTTAGGAGCTGATTTGTTGACAACTCGACTATAATACGCTGTAATTCTCTTCCTACTTCCATGGGCTACTTGAGGTGAATATGGTCTTACCCGAACACCAGGGTGCCGTCCCTCCGGATGCCAAACTGAGCGTTCTGCACCCCCCCGCTGTCCCTCACCATGCGGCCGTCGCTCACCACGTTGCCCAGGCACCCGTCGGACGTGATGTTGTAGAAGCCGGCGTTCTGGGCGTACAGACACCCTGCAGGCGCCGCCGTCTCCTCCACAGAGACCCTGGGGTTCTTCTCACAGCCGCCCGGCCCGCCCGGCTCCAACACCGACAGCTGCCTCAGGGCGTCGGGGACCACCGTCATGTGACCTGGAGACAGAGGATAGGAGCAAACCAGCTGATGTCTGATGAACTGTACTTACTGTTAAATGTCTTCTAAAGGGGGATTGCAGTGTATCAATACAGATCAACACATATTACAGGTCGACGTACGGCATTCATTTGTGTTTGATGTTGAGGTAATCCCAAAGGAACGGAAAGTAAACATTACTTTTATATTGTGATACTTAGATTAGGTTTCTGATTTTGTACATGTTTTGTGTGACTGTCTGTCTTGTTCTTTTATAAGATTGGGGACCATGTTGCAAATAGGTGTTCCTATTCCACATGTTTTTACCATGGATGTTTAGAGAACTGTCCAAAATATCCAACTGTCTTTTATTTCAGGGTAAACCTTCAAGAGGCTTTTTTGTGCATCTCACCATGCTTCATACAACATGTCAGACCTCTATGTGAAACGCCAACAAGGGGCTCAACTTTTGCAATTTTGTATCGGGGGCGTTGTCGAGCCTTTATGCCCAAACCCCAAAACGAGACCCGGCTTAAATATAAAAATGTTCACCACCAGGTTGAGAATCAATAATCAGGTTCTAGTTTATTCTTGCAAGAAGGAGCAGCGTTAAATCACATACCAAGGATATGGGTTAACTCACACACATGGGGTACGTTGCTCAGAGCAGCAAAAGACACCAGGCTTATATCGTCCGAAACATAGATAACAACAAAGCCGTAAATCGAGGTGGCCCGCTCCTATTATCCCCCGCGGGTGCCGGAATGTCAGCCTCGGGTATCGAAAAGTCGGGTCATCTGGATGCGACTTCTGGACTCCCAGCAATGTGAGATAATGTCCACAGATTATATCAACACCTGAAATGCTCTGCCTTCCCCTATCAAAAAGAGGCCGTACACAGTTCAGAGCCACACATGATATCATCCATCCATCTTCTCCCGCTTATCCGTGGTCGGGTCTCGGGGTAGCAGTTCCAGCAGAGAGCCCCAAACGTTCCTGTCCCCTCATCAACCAGCTCTGACTGGGGGGTCCCAAGGCGCTCCCAGGCCAGCGAAGAGATATAATCCCTCCACCTGGTCCTAGGTCTACCCCTTGGTCTCTTCCCAGCTGGACGTGCCTGGAACACCTCCCTAGGGAGGCGCCCAGGTGGCATCCTTACTAGGTGCCCGAACCACCTCAACTGGCTCCTTTCGACGCGAAGGAGGAGCGGCTCAACTCCGAGTCCCTCCCGGATGACCGAACTTCTCACCTTATCCCTAAGGGAGACACCAGCCACCCGGCGGAGGAAACCCATCTCGGCCGCTTGTATCCGCGATCTCGTTCTTTCGGTCATGACCCATCCTTCATGACCATAGGTGAGGGTAGGAACGAACACGGCCCGGTAGACAGAGAGCTTTGCCTTCTGGCTCATCTCCCTTTTCGTCACAACGGTGCGGTAAAGCGACTGCAGTACCGCTCCCGCTGCTCCGACTCTCCGGCCCATCTCACGCTCCATTGTTCCCTCACTCGAGAACAAGACCCCGAGATACTTGAACTCCTTCACTTGAGGTAAGGACTCATTCCCTACTTGGAGTGCATCGGTTTCCTGCTGAGAACCATGGCCTCGGTTGCATTCAAATAATCCCAAAGAGCGGAGAAAACAGTATTTCTCCAACAATTCCCAACTATCTCGCCAATCAACTTTGGTGTGATGGCCGGCTCATTCCTCTCTCCTCTGTTGTCACGGTTTGACTCCACTCTGTCTTTCCAAGCCCACTTCAAACAAATCACCACGACCTCCTTCTTTCACCTGAAAAATATTTCCCGACTGAAGCCCTCACTCTCAACTGATGACAAACTGGTTCACGCACTCGTCTTCTCAAGACTGGACTATTGCAACGCACTCCTCTCCGGTCTCCCATCCAAATCCATCAACCGCCTGCAACGTGTCCAGAGCAGCACAGCCAGAGTTCTCACCGGTGCAAAAAGGTCCGCACACATAACCCCCATACTTGCCCAACTACACTGGCTCCCAGTCCACTACAGGATCCAGTTCAAGGTTCTGCTCCTCACGTACAGAGCCCTGAATAAGCAAAGCCCAAAATACCTCTGAGTGATCCGTACCCAGACATCTACCCGCTCCAGCCACCCTCCTCTTCTTTACACGTCTCCGAACAATGGGAGACCGAGCCTTCTGCTCGTTCGCCCCGCGCCTCTGGAACTCCCTCCCAGATCAGCTGAGATCTGCCCCTTCCACGAGGTCTTCAAAACCGGCCTTAAGACCCTCTTCTTTCGGCAGGCCTTCCAATAAGCTTTGAGCATGGTACACCTGGAGTACTGCCATTTGTATCACTATCTCTGACTTTTATCTTATTTGTATTTTATGAGTGTCCTTTGTCGAGATTTGTCTTGATGAGAAGCGCTATATAAATTGAATGTATTATTATTTGGAAGTACATAAAGGCCCCTAGAAATCAGGAAAAATAGCTCCATCATGCCTAAAGCTTCACTGCTGCCTCCATCACTGACCGTAGACCCAGCGGGAGCTCTCGGCACCGCCCGGCATGTCGGATATGAACACGCTGGACCGGGCCACTGGGAGTGTGTCGTGGCTGCTGGACGGCCAGCTCTCAAACGTCCTCGTGCCGAAGGTCACGGCCTGGCAGTCCCTCACGTGGCGGTGGGAGTGAGAGGGACCGTGGCCCTCAGCGTACGGCAGCAGAATGTCTGTGGAGGCGCTGTCGAGACAAATTAATGCGTGATAAGACGTTTTGTTAGCACTCAGTTAGCATAGCATTAGCTGTCTGACCTCTGTCCGGATGATTCTCAAGATTCAAAGGTTGTATTGTCGTATGCACAAAGCTGCAGGGTAGAAATGCCAATGAACTCTTTCTGACCTGAGCTCCTCCAACAACGCAACATATAAACAAAAATACACAATAGAAAGTAGTGCAAGAGGTCAATGTACATGTCAATAGAATATGACATGTACAAGAACAGAATATGAAATCAAATAATGTAAATTAAGACTAAATTAAATACGGTTTATTGCGGTGATAACTATTTATATAAATAAGTGAATTGCAAAATGACAAACAGATGAATGTTTATCGAGGCCCTTTACAGAGCTCAGGTGTTTAGCAGTCGTATGGCCTGTGGCTGAGTCTGGTGGTTCTCTCTAGTCATGGAACCTGTAGATCTGAAGGTCCTGTGTGTACACTTGACATGAGCCTCCAGATACCAACAGGCTTTAGACACTAGCTCCAAACAGCAGAGAGAACCGACACCGGTCACAGTGATCGTTCTTCTCTTAATTCATACGGACAGATTGAAGTTACTTAAAGTGGACCTATCATGCTATTTGTAGGCAATAGCAGAGCTCTCAGATATATAAAAATATATAAAAAACATGTCTATGAAGTGTTTTGCTCAAAATACCAAACAGATCATTCTAGCCATGCCTCATATCCCTCTGTTTCACTTCCTGTTTCTAAAGTTCTGATTTGGGGATAAAGCTTTAAAGAGGAGGGTCTGAGCTCACGCGGGACCCGGCAGCTACCGTCTAAACTAAATGCTGCCGTGATGAAACTCCATATCATGGATTATCAAGGATCTGAAACAGTCTGGAGCTCAAAGGCTTTCTCTCTTGCCGGTTACACCACAAGGTGAGTTCCTTTCTACTTCCTGCTTCTTCACACACATGCTCTCCAGCACAGGTTAGCTCTGAGTGTTAGCGATGCTAATGTAAACACCGACCATATTACGTCCAAAACAGTCGGGCATTGTTTCTGATAGCAGCTTTCTGATTGGCCCGTGGGTCCACATTTCAGATTACGTCATATCGGACGCAAATCTGGATCAGCTCCGTTGTTCCCCGTTTTTAGAGATTTGGGTACGGAGGAAAAGAGAGAGGGTTTTATTTTCTGACGCTGCGTGAGTTCCCCGACACACCGGGGACACATGGTGATGTAGAGAAGACATCAAAAAGTGCATTTTGCATGATAGGTCCCCTTTAAATAACGCTCCTCTGATTCTGCATAGAGCTTCTCTTTGTGAGGGCTTTTAAATTCCACACATACGCAAGACTTTATATTTTCATTGCCATATCTACACATTCATTTCAGACGCAAACCCGCTGACAGCTGAGCGGGAAACACTCATATGTTGACGGATGCTGTTGTTGCTATAGATGCTATCCTTCAAAGATGGCTGCGATGCCCCAGAATGCACTGCGGTTCGCATTCCCTCTATCAAAGTAGCTATACATAATTATGGAAGCCCATTTCCGCCACTTGAAAAAAATAGAATACCATAAAAAGTCATAATTATGAGATAAGAAGTGCGCATGCGCTGCAGTGGCGCTGTCTTCAAAGGTCCCTTCCTCACCTTGCTGCTCTCCACCATGCAAACGGCATCTAGTCCTAAATAAGGTAACTATTACAGGTGACTTTTGTAAATGTTAGATGTTACATATAGCCTATATTGCAGCTAAACTACAACAATGCAGTTCATAGCTTGGACATGACCTGTTATGAATATAATATATATGCCTATAGTTGTGTGGTAACGTTCACGGGTTAGAGTTAGAGCAACTCACAGCAGCAGTATGCCTACACTATTGTCATTACTGGCGTGAACGTTACCACACAACTATAGGCATATATATTATAGTTCATAACAGGTAATGTCAAAGCTATGAACTGCATTGTTGTAGTTTAGCTGCAATATAGGCTATATGTAACATCTAACATTTACAAAAGTCACCTGTAATAGTTACCTTATTTAGGACTAGATAGATGCTGTTTGCATGGTGGAGAGCAGCAAGGTGAGGAAGGGACCTTTGAAGACAGCGCCACTGCAGCGCATGCCCACTTCTTATCTCATAATTATGACTTCTTATCTCATTATTATGACTTCTTATCTCATTATTATGACTTCTTATCTCATAATTATGACTTCTTATCTCATTATTATGACTTCTTATCTCATTATTATGACTTCTTATCTCATTATTATGACTTCTTATCTCATAATTATGACTTCTTATCTCATTATTATGACTTCTTATCTCATTATTATGACTTCTTATCTCATTATTATGACTTCTTATCTCATTATTATGACTTTTTATCTCATTATTATGACTTCTTATCTCATTATTATGACTTTTTATCTCATAATTATGCCTTTTTATCTCATTATTATGACTTCTTATCTCATTATTATGACTTCTTATCTCATAATTATGACTTCTTATCTCATTATTATGACTTCTTATCTCATTATTATGACTTCTTATCTCATTATTATGACTTCTTATCTCATAATTATGCCTTTTTATCTCATTATTATGACTTCTTATCTCATTATTATGACTTCTTATCTCATAATTATGACTTCTTATCTCATTATTATGACTTCTTATCTCATTATTATGACTTCTTATCTCATTATTATGACTTCTTATCTCATTATTATGACTTTTTATCTCATAATTATGCCTTTTGATCTCATTATTATGACTTTTGATCTCATTATTATGACTTCTTATCTCATTATTATGACTTTTTATCTCATAATTATGCCTTTTTATCTCATTATTATGACTTCTTATCTCATTATTATGACTTCTTATCTCATAATTATGACTTCTTATCTCATTATTATGACTTCTTATCTCATTATTATGACTTCTTATCTCATAATTATGACTTCTTATCTCATAATTATGACTTCTTATCTCATTATTATGACTTCTTATCTCATAATTATGCCTTTTCATGGGGATTTTATTTTTTTCAAGTGGCGGAAATGGGCTTCCATACATAAATAATATTAGCACAACAACTTAAAAAAATATAATTATGCTCGCATTTTCAAAGTTTAGGTCAAAGTAAACTCAAGAATTCCACATGTGTTATACAGACAATTCGAAATACCGTTTCTCGCAGTCCCACAGTTTGACATAAAACAAGATACAAAAAGGGCCTACATAAACGGGGTGTCCATCTAAGTAATGAGTAGTAATGAGTACTAATACACAGTGGCGTGCACAGACATTTATAGGGGCAGGTGCTCATGAGAAAAAAAAAGGGCACCTTCTGAGTCGTCGTGGCGGTCTGGCGGTCGCCCGCGCGCTGAAATTGTGCGCGAAAATGTGCCGGATAATGGCGGATTTTGTTAGTTTATTTTCTGTTTCTGGTTACTCCTTCCATCTCTCCCTCGTTTCGGTCATCGTCAGAGAGCACTGTTTCTGAACACGGTGCTGCTCTGGACTCTGACATGTCTGCTTCATCCGTGTCTGACTCAGAGATACTTTCTATGGATTTGTCTCCCTCATCTTAGATCAGGGGTGTCAAACTCAACTTCATCGCGGGCCACATTCACATAAAGGTTGCACTCAAAGGGCCGGTTGTAACTATATAAATATATAATATATATAAAAATAATGTATTATATTACATTATTGGCTCTGAATTGGATTAGTATCGAATAGGATAATAACTTAGTAATTAACTCCGTCTGAAAGCAGAAGTCCAGGGCAAATAATTGCAAGTCTCTTCAGTGCGCATGTCACAAAACGAGATGCATTGTGGGACATGTAGTTTATGGGCAACCAGCTTCTGTAAAGTGGCATGTAACCGTACAATAAGCGTATTATATTCTTTGCAAGCTCTTGCGGGGCCACATGAAATGAAGTCGCGGGCCGGATTTGGCCCCCGGGCCTTGAGTTTGACACCCCTGTCTTAGATGGACTATTGCAGGACAGCAGGGGCTGCTTCCCTGAGCCTGCTGTAGCTGCCTAGAATACAAACAATATAGAATATGATGTTTATTTCAATTATTTGGGTAAGGCAATGCAATGCATGACAACATCAAGACTCACCAGACTTTAACTGGCATGGCCGACATGCAACACCCTACCACTAGTTGTTGTTTGTTTGTCATTTGGCAAGCAGCTTCATGTCTGATTTAGTATCACCAAAGCACTTGGTGTGGTTAACATAAATTGTGGGCCTCTCAATAAAATTATATTATTATTATTATTACTACTATTATTATCACAGTTCAAATCTGAGCATGAAAGGGCTCGAGACAGACAGTTTGTCCCTTAACATGACTCTGACCTTTCTTCTTCATCTTCATCAGTGATGAAGGGTAAGGGTTCATCAGCACATCTGCATCCTCCTCTTCCTTGCTGGCTGCTTTACCCAGGAGAGCAGAGAGCTGCTTCCCGGCTGCTTGAGGAGCTCTCTTTGTTCTTCTTTTCTTATCCTGTCTCTTCTTGGCATTATTCTACAAGTGGTAAATGAGCTACATCAATGCACTGCTGTGCTGTGCATGATCATTAAGGGTTCATCTCAGAGAAACATTTAACAGCAGCATTAATGTAAACCTATAAGGTTACTAGGCTACTACTTATATTGGACTTTTTGAGGCATTTTTACTTTACTTGAGTATTTCCCATTTTCAATACATGTACTTCTCCTCCACTACATCTCAGATGCAAATATTCTACTTTTACTCCACTAGTACAATTATTTGAAAACTTTAGTTAGTTACTATGTAGATTTTGATTAAGATTATTACAAAACATACATGTAATCACTTCAGCCCTAGCATAATGACGCATTGTGAGCGTAGATCTGCTATTTTCAAAAGTGCACAACGAGACTAAATGGATGGATGCAAGAAAAGAAGTGAAGTTAGTTTAGTTTGGCATCTGATTTAGGGACTAAACAATACACTCGTTGTATTTGTTACCTGGCGGTTACTTACTTGGTCGTCACTAGGGCACTTTTAATCGTGCTGCTGCACCACACACCCGCCGTGGCCTGTCTGACTGACTGCCTCTGCGCGCTGCGCGTTCACGTTGAGAGCAGGGAAGGGAGGGGCTGCAGCCAGGGCACGTACGGGAGTTCCGCGGGGCACGTGTGGGGATGTCTGACACAATTACAACGCGCATTTTGGGCATTGTTGTATATTAGAAGCTTTTAATCCAGAATTGATCGATGTTACCATGAGCCACATACAGTACACTGTAAAAAAATAAAATAAAAAAACTGTAAAAAACGAACTTTCCAAAGGGCACATGCTGTCCAGAGGGCAACACGGGCAGGTGCTCAAGCACTACCTAGAGCAGGGGTGTCAAACTCAAGGCCCGGGGGCCAAATCCGGCCCGCGACTTCATTTCATGTGGCCCCGCAAGAGCTTGCAAAGAATAAAATAAGTTTATTATACCGGTTACATGCCACTTTACAGAAGCAGGTTGCCCATAAACTACATGTCCCACAATGCATCTCGTTTTGTGACATGCGCACTGAAGAGACTTGCAATTATTTGCCCTGGACTTCTGCTTTCAGACGTAGTTAATTACTAAGTTATTATTCTATCCGATAATAATCCAATTCAGAGGCAATAATGTAATATAATACATTATTTTATATTTATATTATATATTTATATAGGCCTATGTCTTTTTATAGTCTTAAAGTTACAACCGGCCCTTTGAGTGCAACCTTTATGCGAATGTGGCCCGTGATGAAATTGAGTTTGACACCCCTGACCTAGAGTCTATGTGTGCACGTCTCTGCTAATACATATATTTAAAACACAATCAACAGAAACATGAATGTGACATTAGTGCAAGTATTCCTCAGAGCATTTTCGAGGCTAAATCACACCGTAACTTATATTAAAGTACATGAAAGTAGCGAACATCTCACCGTGCCTCTGTGACTCCCAGCTGCCAACCCCGGAGACCCGTCAGCACCACCAGGAGCCAGCGCTGGCGCCAGCTGGTTGCCATCTGTTTGGGATTCTGTGTATCAACCACAGACACACACCGACTGTACGCCTGCATTTAAACACACCGTGAAGACCTGTCACGTCCCGATGGACCGGTTCAACATCTCCGGATTCCACTTTCCTCATCGGTGACAGGCAGGGACTTGATAGGTGGAAGGAATATCAATTTAGAAACATGAATGTATTTAAACAGAGGTGGAAGAAGTAGATCTTGTACTAAAGTAAAAGCTTTTTTTCTCTTCACTTTATTCAAGAATATATCAGAGTAGGTTTAACAAGTATCGACTTACATACATCCAGTATAGTGGACAATCCCCACAGGAGCACTTTGGGGCGAAGAGTCTCAGGGACACAACGACATGCTGACTGCAGTGGGGTTTGAACCCTGTTTCGAAGTCCAGCACACTACCCACTGAGCCACAGCCTAGCTATATACGCTATTATAAAAGCTATTTTAAAGACGATTGCAGCAAATAAAAAATAAAGACAATATTTTCACAAGAATATTTATTTACATGTAAGAAACTGAGTCACTGAAAAAACAGGACCGTTGACTTTAATTAAATGTATTATGTCAACAAATTACACATAACTGTATTAGGTAGGTTGAAAGCAATCATATTAAGTTCGAATACAATATATTAGGTTCAATGTAATATTATTGCTGAATTATAGGATGTTGAATGTAAACAGGAACCTGACTGTTCATCACTTGTAGCATTAGTACTTTAGAGTAAAGGATCTGACTACTTGCTCCAACACGGTCCTTTTCGTATAATTATCTAATAGTTTAAAACAGGATAAACAGGTTTCAAATTCTGTTTGTTTTTCAAATTGAAGGAATCCTGTTTGAGCTACACATTGATTTCTATTATTTATTTTGAAGGCAGTTTTTGGGGATTGTGTCTGTGTTGGTTGGTGGTGGGATTATCACAGCTGTTTGGCACGTGGGTTTTTACCAGGGTGACAAAAGGAAAGCCACAGGAAAGGCTTCAGGAGAGGAGTACATAGGACACGTATTAATTGTACTTTAGTTTTATGACATTGGATCATGGAAACAAATGGACCAAAACAGCTCTGCACTGACTTGTATCGTTCAGATGAGATTCGCTAGCTGGTGCCTCAGCAGCCGTTTCATTTTGAGTTAATTTTCTGTTGTATTTCTTTATGATTTCGACCGATACACATCCGAAAAAATGTGTATTTATTGACCCGATGACGTCACGGGTTGACACGGAACTTGTAGTAGCGGCTTGTGTGCGCACGGAATGTTTTGAACGTGACACACGGGTGAAGGTTGAAGGGGAAACATGGCAGCAGGAATCAGTGTTAAACGTGGATTGTTGAGCAGGAGAACGTGGCTTTTTCTCGCTGTGCGCAGACACATCTCAGCCAGCAGTGTTTGTCTCACGAGAGCCGAGAACAGCGCTCACAAAGCGGCTCGGGTCAACGAGAAGTTCTGCCTGGACCTGGTGAGGTGGGTCTGACACAGCTAATGCTAACAACACAGCTAATGCTAACAACACAGCTAATGCTAACAACACAGCTAATGCTAACAACACAGCTAATGCTAACAACACAGCTAATGCTAACAACACAGCTACAGCTAGCAGTATACAAACAACACGGATGGGTCTGAACACACGAACTAACTGCACTTAAGAACCATTTTGAGGTGCTTTTACTTTATTTGAGTATTTCCATGTTATGCTACTGTGTACTTCTACTTTAATTCAGAGGTACATGGTGTACTTTCACTCCACTACATGTATTTAATACCTTTAGTTACTTCTCAGATCTGGATGAATGATGTGAAATCTAACCAAGTGTTGAATCAGACTTTAGTTCCACCTGGAGTGAATCCACCAGCTACCCTGCAGTCTACAAAGTACTTCAGACTAGCTGCACCTCCACCAGCTACCCTGCAGTCTACAAAGTACTTCAGACTAGCTGCACCTCCACCAGCTACCCTGCAGTCTACAAAGTACTTCAGACTAGCTGCACCTCCACCAGCTACCCTGCAGTCTACAAAGTACTTCAGACTAGCTGCACCTTCACCAGCTACCCTGCAGTCTACAAAGTACTTCAGACTAGCTGCTCATTCACCAGCTACCCTGCAGTCTACAAAGTACTTCAGACTAGCTGCACCTTCACCAGCTACCCTGCAGTCTACAAAGTACTTCAGACTAGCTGCACCTTCACCAGCTACCCTGCAGTCTACAAAGTACTTCAGACTAGCTGCACCTTCACCAGCTACCCTGCAGTCTACAAAGTACTTCAGACTAGCTGCACCTTCACCAGCTTGAGAACATTTCTGACAACATTATAAACATATAGATTATCTGAAATGACGATCTGACAAAACGAATACTTTCAGCTTACTAGATTAGAGCGGAAGGACTTTCGAGAATGAATCTAGCAAAATATATCTATATCTGAAATGGACGCCTGCAACAGAGGAAGAGCTTTTAGAGAAGAACAAGAAGGAGATGACTGAAGAGACGGTTGAGAGGGAGAAGAGACGAAAGGAAGAGAGAAGGGAAAAGCGAGAGAAGCGAGGAGAGAGAGAGAGAGAGAGAGGAAGAGAAGAGAAGGCGAAGAGAGAGGCGAAAAGAAACATGAGAGAGAGGCGGAACGAGAAAAAGAGAAAAGAGATAAATATACCGAGAAACTCTCACACCCTAGCCATTAGATAATGACGCCTAAATGCAAGAATACAAAGATGAAACTAACTACCATAACGATCCACTTCACCTCTCATCTCCTCTATCCCACCTCTCCTGCTATCCCCATCTCTCCTCCTCTATCCCTCTCCCCTCTCTCCCTCTCCCTCCTCCCCTCCTCTCCTCTCCTCTCTCCCCTCTCAGGTCCAGGGACTATGATGGCTTTGTTTCCTCGCTGCTGCTCCCGGTGGAGGCGCGGCGCTCCTCTCTGGCTCTGAGAGCCTTCAACGTGGAGCTGGCTCAGGCAGGTATTCCTCCAGGAGAGAGTTCTCAGATCAGTGCTGCTGGTCGTCAGTGGTCTCCTCACTCGTCTCCTCACTCGTCTCCTCACTCGATCCGCCTTCTTTCCTTCTTGGGTTAAGCCCTCAACATGTGTCCCCTCTTCTTCACGTCTCTTCTACATCAGCATGTGTCCCCTCTTCTTCATGTCTCTTCTACATCAACATGTGTCCCCTCTTCTCCATGTCTCTTCTACATCAACATGTGTCCCCTCTTCTTCATGTCTCTTCTACATCAACATGTGTCCCCTCTTCTCCATGTCTCTTCTACATCAACACGTGTCCCCTCTTCTTCATGTCTCTTCTACATCAACATGTGTCCCCTCTTCTTCATGTCTCTTCTACATCAACATGTGTCCCCTCTTCTTCATGTCTCTTCTACATCAACATGTGTCCCCCTCTTCTTCATGTCTCTCCTACATCAACATGTGTCCCCTCTTCTTCATGTCTCTTCTACATCAACATGTGTCCCCTCTTCTTCATGTCTCTTCTAAATCAACATGTGTCCCCTCTTCTTCATGTCTCTCCTACATCAACATGTGTCCCCTCTTCTTCATGTCTCTTCTACATCAACATGTGTCCCCATGAGACACTTGAGCTTTCACAGACCTGAAGGCGGGACACCAGGCTTATGGGTATTTATCTAAAACTGACTTTTTGTGAAAATAAATTGCAATCTCCTAATCTTTCTACGTACCCCCTGCAATACCCTAAAGAACCCATAGGGGTCCCCGCACCCCCGGTTGGGAACCACTGATCTACATTACCACTGACAATACTGCACTGTGTATGCTACCACTGCTACTGCAGATATTACTCTATAGAGAGGCGAAGTCCCGCCCTTCTATTTCCGCCCCATGGGACCTTATTTCAGAAAAAGTATGTATTGATGTCAATGGAGAGAGAAAGATTATCTTTCCATCCCGTTTGAATTGTGCCACGAATTACACATATGATGTTTGTCCATTTTAAAAAATAATTTCCGTGTTAAAAAAGTCACAGTTTGTCGTAAAACTGTTGAAATATAAGACTATGAAAAATACGCCACTAGAAAGACTACAAATCCCAGAGTCCCGGTCCCGCATGCTGGCTCTCAGGAACCGACTCACTCCCCTCGTGTGTGTGCAGCTCTCAACGTGCCAGACTTGGAGTGATTTCCACCTCTTTGAATACTTTCCGCCTCGTTCTGAAAGAAAACAGTGAAATGTTCAGCGTGACGGCCGTCTGGGTGTGTGGTGCGAGATGGGAGATGTAGTTCATTGAGCGGTTTCACACAAACAAAGTGTTACTTCACAGTTTTATTTCTTTGACTGGTAAAATTATCTTTTACATTGACAAACCTCATGTGTGTAATTCGTGGCACAATTCAAACGGGATGGAAAGATAATCTTTCTCTTTCCAATGACTTCAATACAGACTGTTCCCGAAGTAAGGTCCCATGGAGGAAGGGGAGGGGCTTCACCTCTCTATATGCTACCATTAAAACTGACAATATATTCGTTACTAACAACAAGACTGCTCGTATTACAGCATAAACTACTGACAATACTGGCAATACTGCACTTATATATGTATTACTACTTGTTACCAGGGGAGGGAGAAGTACTTGGATCTTCTACTTAAGTACAAGTAGAAATACCAGAGTAGAAAAAAACTTGCATCAAAATGTTTCACTTCAATAAAACGTACTTATTGTGTGTCTGGTAAAGGTGGAGCTAAGTTATTACTTTATATTCTGCTTATTCTAAATTAATATCATCATTTATTAGTTGATTCACATTTCGTATCAATATCTGGATCTGCAGTAAGCAAGTAAAGCTGTCCTATAAATGAGTATAAAGTACAATATTTCCATCTGAGTTGTAGTGGAGTACAACGTAGCTTAAAGTGGAAATACTCAGCGAGCGCTCCATGTTACTGCAGTCCTGCTCAATAAGCTCGTCTAAGATGGAGGTTCTGTGCTTTCCTCCACCAGGTGAAGGACTCCGTTTCCCAGAAGTCCATTGGGCTGATGCGGATGCATTTCTGGAAGATGGCGATCGAGGAAATCTACCGAGACGACCCCCCGAACCAGCCCGTCAGCGCAGAGCTGTGGAGGGTAAATATATAACCTGAGATATATGTTTTATTATCTCGAGGGACAGAAGAGGTTCGGATCTGCTGGCAGCAACTAAGTACATTCTGTTTTTATTCTTGACTTTTCTCAGAATATTCTAGAATTGTTTTAAATGTTTGGTTTTCCCCAACATTTGTATTTTTCTAGGAATTTTTACTTATTTACGAATTTTTACTTTTTAAAAATAAGAATTTACTTTTGACTTTTGTATCATTATTTAAATATTTTTTCTGAATTTTTACTTTACAAAGAATTTGACTGGACTTTTCCCCCCGATTTTATATTTTTTTCAAAAGTTTGACTTTTTCCTCCAAATTTTTCCAACTTTTTCCTCACAAAAATTATCCTTTCGCGGAATTTTTTCTCAGAAACTAATTTTTTAAAATGTTGACTTTTTCAGACTTTTGACTTTACTAAGAATTATCACTTTTTCTACTGAATTCATTTATTTTATCCGAAATTTTACTTTTTTCTCCAAATTCTCATTTTTTAAGAATTCTTTTTTTTCCCCAGAAATTTTGTAATTTTAGAAAAATTGAGAAAATTGAGAATTGAGAAAAAGTCATAGTTCTGGAAAAGAATTATGACTTTTTCTATTGAATCTTTTTTCCCCCCCGAAATTTGACTTTTTGATCTGAGTTCCCAAAAATTCATAATGTTGACTTTTTTTCTCAGAATTTTGACTTTTCTCAGGATTGTGACTTTTTTTCTCCCAATTAACTGTTTTTTCAGAATGCTTACTCTTTTCAGAATTTGTATTGTAATCTTAAACGAACGGGCAGGAAATCACTAATGAGCTATTCTGCTCATTAGGCCCCTTTTAAATCAACTTTCTTTCTTGAGATATTTTAACCTTTTTTTGTCTAAAAATAAAAAAATCTCCAGGAACTCAGAATGTATACAGAAGAGCATTAAAAATGTATGTCTGACGCACAAAATTCTGAGAAAAATCGAAATTCTGAATAAAAGTTTTTATCCACAGAACTCGATTTTTTTTTACAGAATTTTAAGTATTTTTCTCAGAATTGAAATCTTATGCCAAGGGGCGGGACATCTCCAAGCGGTTGACCTATCACAACAGAGCCGACCAGCTAACCAATCAGAGCAGACTGGGCTCTGGTTTCAGACAGAGGGTGAGAAGAGGTGCTGCAGTATGAGAAGAAGAGCTTTTTGAACATTAAAGCATGGAGACATGTCCCAGTTTAATGCCCCTTTAAGTCAACAGCATCAGGGCCACATGAGGAAGAAAGTGAACCTGAAAATAAGAATGGCACCATTTAAAATGATTTTGAACATGTCTTGCAGGCTGTGAGGAAACACTCCCTGACGAAGAGATGGCTGCTGAGGATCATCACAGAGAGAGTACGTTTCTCACTTCCAGATGAGACGTTTATTGCTTCTGTTTAAGTGTCCTTTCCCGGTCTTAGGGGCTGCTTGACTGTACTTTACTTTAACTGCATTTACCCCCTTTGTCATTGTATTCACAATACTGAGGATCATTTCTTAAAAGGCTTGAGTAAAGCACCAAAACTCAACCAACTACACAGTTGCGATATCGATAACAGACTATTTCATCAGAAAAATGCTATATTTCTCTGAACCCGATTAATTCCTTTATTTTACTCTTTGATGGAAAAACAACATTTAGAGTTACAGCGATACAACGGGAAGCGTCTTCTTTCTCTCAAATCTCAAATTTTCCATTAACGGCCCGTCCACACAGCGGCGTGCGTTGACGCTTGGAGGTGGGCGTATCTGAAGCTTGGGGATTTTTTGCGACCAACAACCAATCACATGAATCTCCCGCCTCCGACATACGAAAACCTACCAGTTTCCCCCACTGTCTCTGCCCCCTCCCTCCATGCCTCGCTCCTCCGGTTTGTATCCCGGTAGATGAACAGAGACCGATCATTCAGCACCGGGTGATTCACTACCGCTGTAATGAATGTTCCCTCCATTTTTTTGAATATGAGGAAATGACCTGCGTAGTCTCTCCCAGCGTACACGCGGTTTGATTGGCTAGCGCTTGTACTGGCACATTTGCATAAACGGGATTTCATTGGCTGACGCTTCTGCCGAGGCGCCAAAAGTTGAACATTGCTCAACTTTTGAAGCGAGCCACGCTCCACGTCGCTTCCCAAAATGCAGTTCGGCTAAAAGTGACGTCACCCCGTTCAAAGTGAATGGGCAGAAGCGTTGGAAGCTTCAACGCACGCCGCCGTGTGGACGGGCCGTAAAGGTCCCGTGTCATGGCCATTTCTACTGATCATAGTTCCATTGTTGAGGTCTACTAGAATAGATTTACATTGTTCAATGCTCCAAACTCACAGTGGTTTCTCATCCAGCGTCTCTGTAAAGTATGTGTATTCACTCTCTGTCCTAAACGGCTTGTTGGAGCTCCTGCCCCCCCCCCTCCTCCCAGTGGCCGACAGCGAGAAACAGCGAAACTCAGCCTGGGCACACACACACACCCGCAGCCTGGCTGGGAGTCTGTGTGTGTGCCCAGGCTGAGTTCTGCGGTGTCTCGCAGACCCCGCACCAGAGCCAGCTCACAGTGTCCCGCTCCTCGCTGCAGTGAGCCTCGCAACGTCCCGCCGTGTGTGTGTGTGTGAGGAAGTCCGCGGATTGGTCCAAACGTAACGTAATTGCCGTTAAGTTAGGTCACTACGACCCAGGAAGAAAACAATGGAAAAAGAGAAATCTCCAGCGAGGCGTTCAGGGGCAGCAGACAGGTCTTCTCTGTGTTAGAGTTTTACTCGCTACAGGGTGCACTTTGAGGGTTTGTGACTCTGCAGACCGTCTACATGCAGAAAAAGCTTCATAACACAAGGGGACGGGTCAGAACCAGAAAAGCAGGTTTATTGCCAATTAGGTTAACACATACAAGGAATTTGCGTTGGTCTAAATGGTGCATAGAACATAGTGTAGTAAGAGGAACACATTGGTAGTCCTAAAATGAAACGTTATATACAGTCTAGTTTGCAGGATTCTTATTATTAAAATGTGTAATTATATTTGCGATTTTTAGTTTGTATCTGATGGTAATCGGATGTCTGTGTCCCTTGACCTTGTGTCATATCAATAACTTAAGAACCAGTCACCCTTTAGTGTTTGACAACGATTCAAACTGTGTTGAGCAGGAGAAGGACCTGGATGACCGAGCCTACAGGACCCTGCAGGAGCTGGAGAAATACTCAGAGAACACGCAGTCCTCTTTAATATACCTGCTGCTGGAGTGCTTAGGTAAGGACAGCTGATGCATTACCTGTGCATTGCGGAACACATGCTGCCATACTATTTAGTACATGTTGTCTTTTTATCGTGACTCAAAAACTGACATTCAGAGAAAAGCTTGGTCTCATTTTGAACCGGAGCATCTGCAGATTACTTCCATACCTGATTTGCTATTATCCTCTAATCTTATACACAATGCAAGATGAATACATACCTGTTTGTGTCTTCTTTGCTGCCGTCTTTACTGTAAGGGACAATAGAGAGGTGCAGGGGTGACAGATGTGTGTATGATCACACAGAAGTAAGCATCTCCCTGCTTCCTTCAATCCAATGGGATTTTCCATTTCCACACTTGTTAGCAACCGCCGTTTTTAAATTCACCAGTGGGGTATTCACTGAACACAAATCCCTTCAGCTTGTGTTGACCTCAGACCTTATTTCAATAACACATTCAGAAAACCTGGACCTGCTAATTTCCAGGTTTTACGACTCATTCCTGCACCCCTCGATTGAGTGAGGCTCTTTTATGGTTATGAAGAGAAAGGGAGGCACACCTGTTTGTTTGTTTGTTTGTTTGTTTGTTTTCCAGGGGTGACAAACGTCCATGCAGACCACGCAGCAAGTCACATCGGGAAAGCTCAGGGAATCGTGACGTGTTTGAGAGCGACTCCTTATCACAGCGGCCGGAGGAAAGTCTACCTCCCCATGGACATCTGCATGCTGGTGAGTCGACGTGATGCCAAACACTGTTAGAGTACACTGTACAGCATGGTCACATGACTTCACGTCTCAACCGCTAAGCTAAAGGCGGCTAATGTTGGGCTATAAAGGAACTACAGCACGGTCACATGACTTCACGTCTCAACCGCTAAGCTAAAGGCGGCTAATGTTGGGCTATAAAGGAACTACAGCACGGTCACATGACTTCACGTCAACACCGCTAAGCTAAAGGTGGCTAATGTTGGGCTATAAAGGAACTACAGCACGGTCACATGACTTCACGTCACCACCGCTAAGCTAAAGGTGGCTAATGTTGGGCTTTAAAGGAACTACAGCACGGTCACATGACTTCACTTCAACACCGATAAGCTAAAGGTGGCTAATGTTGGGCTATAAAGGAACTACAGCACGGTCACATGACTTCACGTCACCACCGCTAAGCTAAAGGCGGCTAATGTTGGGCTATAAAGGAACTACAGCACGGTCACATGACTTCACGTCACCACCGCTAAGCTAAAGGAGGCTAATGTTGGGCTATAAAGGAACTACAGCACGGTCACATGACTTCACGTCACCACCGCTAAGCTAAAGGAGGCTAATGTTGGGCTATAAAGGAACTACAGCACGGTCACATGACTTCACGTCACCACCGCTAAGCTAAAGTAGGCTAATGTTGGGCTATAAAGGAACTACAGCACGGTCACATGACTTCACGTCACCACCGCTAAGCTAAAGGTGGCTAATGTTGGGCTATAAAGGAACTACAGCACGGTCACATGACTTCACGTCACCACCGCTAAGCTAAAGGAGGCTAATGTTGGGCTATAAAGGAACTACAGCACGGTCACATGACTTCACGTCACCACCGCTAAGCTAAAGGTGGCTAATGTTGGGCTATAAAGGAACTACAGCACGGTCACATGACTTCACGTCACCACCGCTAAGCTAAAGGTGGCTAATGTTGGGCTATAAAGAAACTACAGCACGGTCACATGACTTCCCGTCACCACCGCTAAGCTAAAGGAGGCTAATGTTGGGCTATAAAGGAACTACAGCACGGTCACATGACTTCACGTCACCACCGCTAAGCTAAAGGAGGCTAATGTTGGGCTATAAAGGAACAACAGCACGGTCACATGACTTCACGTCACCACCGCTAAGCTAAAGGAGGCTAATGTTGGGCTATAAAGGAACAACAGCACGGTCACATGACTTCACGTCACCACCGCTAAGCTAAAGGTGGCTAATGTTGGGCTATAAAGGAACTACAGCACGGTCACATGATTTCACGTCACCACCGCTAAGCTAAAGGTGGCTAATGTTGGGCTATAAAGGAACTACAGCACGGTCACATGACTTCACGTCACCACCGCTAAGCTAAAGGTGGCTAATGTTGGGCTATAAAGGAACTACAGCACGGTCACATGACTTCACGTCACCACCGCTAAGCTAAAGGTGGCTAATGTTGGGCTATAAAGGAACTACAGCACGGTCACATGACTTCACGTCACCACCGCTAAGCTAAAGGTGGCTAATGTTGGGCTATAAAGGAACTACAGCACGGTCACATGACTTCACGTCACCACCGCTAAGCTAAAGGAGGCTAATGTTGGGCTATAAAGGAACTACAGCATGGTCACATGACTTCACGTCACCACCGCTAAGCTAAAGGTGGCTAATGTTGGGCTATAAAGGAACTACAGCACGGTCACATGACTTCTCGTCACCACCGCTAAGCTAAAGGAGGCTAATGTTGGGCTATAAAGGAACTACAGCACGGTCACATGACTTCACGTCACCACCTCTAAGCTAAAGGTGGCTAATGTTGGGCTATAAAGGAACTACAGCACGGTCACCATCGCTAAGCTAAGTTTATCAACATCCTAAAAAACGTGAATATTCTTTGGCATTTAAATGGCAAATTAAAAAAAGTCAGAAATGTAGGTGAATAAAACGAATAATCTCTGAGATTATAAAGAGATCATAGATTAAGGATTTGTATCTGTTGTTACCTTATTTATGAATATTAAAAATACATTGGTGTTATGTCAAGAGACTTACGCTTCACTTTGTGGACATTTGTGACTCTCAGAAATATTATTGTTTTCTCGTGCATTTGTCTTCTTTGTCTTTAATCTAAAACATTCAGATGACCTCCCTCATCCCGCTTCATATTTATTCGTCCATTTGTTATTTGACCTGCAACCACCCTTGTAAACTTTATTTCATCTGTGTTTCTGCAGCACGGAGCTTCTCAGGAGGACTTTATCCGCGGCAGCCGAGAGCAAAACATACGCGACGTCGCGTACGACATCGCCAGTCAGGCTCACGTACATTTACAACACGTACGTACCACCCTCTGTGTTTTCAGTTTCAAACATAGGAGAATTCACAGGAGAACGTAGAGGTGATAAATAACTCTGCACCCCAGTCAGAAGGAAGAATTCAGTTACACACGCCTACACAAATTTTAGTGTTTGTATATGAATAACATCACATCTTCAACCACCAACAGGCTGTGGGATGTTTTACATGGATATAGAGTGGAGCAGGGATGCCATATTTGTGTAGTCTGACCCTGAAGGCACCATCTCCTGGTTCAATGGGATTCCTCCATGTGATTTATTTCAGGTGATAATCTCTGTGTCAAACAAACGTTTATGATTCTTACATGTTTAGTTCAGCGGGATAATCTCCACATATTACCACTTTATGATTTCTGAAGTAAATAGCTAATTTTAGGCGATAAAGGAACTACAGCACGGTCACATGACTTCACGTCACCACCGCTAAGCTAAAGGATGCTAATGTTGGGCTATAAAGGAACTACAGTACGGTCACATGACTTCACGTCACCACCGCTAAGCTAAAGGATGCTAATGTTGGGCTATAAAGGAACTACAGCACGGTCACATGACTTCACGTCAACACCGCTAAGCTAAAGGATGCTAATGTTGGGCTATAAAGGAACTACAGTACGGTCACATGACTTCACGTCACCACCGCTAAGCTAAAGGATGCTAATGTTGGGCTATAAAGGAACTACAGCACGGTCACATGACTTCACGTCACCACCGTTAAGCTAAAGGTGGCTAATGTTGGGCTATAAAGGAACTACAGTACGGTCACATGACTTCACGTCACCACCGCTAAGCTAAAGGTGGCTAATGTTGGGCTATAAAGGAACTACAGTACGGTCACATGACTTCACGCCACCACCGCTAATCTTCCTGACCGAATTATAAAGTGCTAAGCTAATCAAAAAAGAGCAAGAGAGAAGGTTAATTCAGAAGTAATGGCCGTCATGAAAACAGGTCCTAGGTCTGTAAGAAATGTAATAAATTATAACAATTCACACGGTATGAAAATACATAAACTTGGATGACAAAATGACAGTCAATGTGCTTTGGTGTACAGCGAACAATAAAACTCTCTTTCTGCTTTTTGCTTTTCCTCCAGGCGCGATCGTTTAGCCACAACGTCCCAGAAGCCGCAAATCTGGCCTTCCTGCAGACGGTGAGTCTCAAAACACCAAGCAACATCTCTGAGTTCATGCAAAATGATAGATCAAAAAGCTCCAGACTGTGTTGTTGGGTTCCCTCCACTTGGCGGAGAAACAGTCAAACCAAAGTGAAGTATTTTGGAAATGAATGAAAGACTTTTACCTCTGAATGGATTTAAAACATGACATCCCTGCACCACTCCATTTGATGCAAACCCAATTCACTCTCAAGCTATGTCTTCTTCTGTGGTGCTGTGTGCTGCAGGTGGTGTTGGAGGACTACCTGCAGAGAGTGCGGAGGGCAGATTTTGATGTTTTCCACCCGAGTCTGAAGAAGAGAAACCCCCTCCTCCCCATACAGCTGTACCTCCGCTCCTGGAAGAAGTCCTACTGACATCAGTCCTGCTCCTCTTCCTCCTCCTCCTCCTGCAGGAAACACCTCACACACTTTGTTCAATAAATAAATCCTTGAAGACGAATGTTATTACGTAATTCAAGTATTTGATATTTTACTTACTGCTACTAACCTTTTGACCGTTATGCAAGCTTAATGAGAGACAATACAGGTGAATATGTATAACTTTTTACAACCCTCTGTTAAAAGCTTCAGAATATAGTATGAAAAAAGAAAAACGGCCTTTAGAGATATGGATTGTAGTATTCATTCATTTTGTAAACACTACGATAGGATAAAACATGTTTTACAACACAATAAGTGATTAATTTATTCCAAATAAATATTTTTCTAGAATAAACAAAAAACAATAAAATGCTGACAAATCACTTTATTGAATCAAAGGAGTATGAAACGTTATTAAATTGTATTCAGAGATTTAAGATTTAAAAGAGATATATATTTTAACTATGGTTGTGACTTGTGTATATATTTTCAGTTTAGGTCAACAGTGGTTGTTTTCATCAAGTTAAATATTTTCTGGCCTGATTTATTTGAGGAAAGTAAACTACATACACTTGTTACACTCAAAAGCTAAAATATAATGGAATATAAAGTACAATATGAATCTCTAGTAGTGGAGTATAAAGCTGCATAAAGGCGAATACCCAAGTAAAGTAAAGGTGCATTAATAGAGATTACAGTAGCCTACTTGATCCACCACTGTTTAATGCCAGGTTAGCCAAAGTAATTATTGATATGTTCTGAGATATATGTGTCAATATTGACTTTTTTTTTAAATGTGTTAATATTGATTGAAACATTTTAGTCGGGTCAACGTTTATACGTTTATGTCTGTGTCAGGTTACTTTGATAATAGTTTTATTTTACAATTAATGGAGTTACTGACACCGGGCCTTTGTATTTCTCCAGACCTCGAAGTGCTTGTTAGTAATTGAATCATCTTTGAATCCTCGGAGCCGTTAGTATTTCTTGTTTGAGTTTAACGGTTAGCCGTTTTTAAAACAAGGCTGTCCCCTGTCAAATTCAAACCCCCGGATGTGCGCCGGCCGTTGAAGCCCATATTTGGAATGTCCATTGAGGCCAAATGGCGGTATTACAGCGTCAGTTACGTCGGTAAATCAGCACATTTTTGAACTAACTAAACTACCCAGCACGACCACTTGTGTAGTCCTTATTTAAATCATGAGGGGCTAAAAGCTGTAAAATGCTCTGAAATCTGAATCCAGAGTTATGTTCTCTCTCCGTTCATCTGACTGACAGAGAGCGGGAGATCAGAGGCGGGGCTTTAAGGGAAAGTCCACTGCGCATGCTCTATGGGCCCACGTCCGGGTACTTTCTGAATGTACATTCGCTCCACTTCGGGCTTCATTCGCCACTGAGAAACTTGCACAGGAATGAACGGAGTATCCAGTTCTCTTTAATACATATTTAACAAGGTTACTATCCACTATTGTACTACACTACACCTTAAAGGTAAGTATTGTATTATTTTTACTTACATACATTTTCAGATTACAGTTTCTCATTCCCTTCCTGTCCAGTGAAAAACACTGGCTGAGTGCTTTGAATGGTTGTGATTAATTAAGTATTCCTTCATGTGCTGTGAAAATGCTCCTCCTTTTTAATTTAAAGGTGACCTATCATGCAAAATGCACTTTAGTACGTCTCATATACATGAATATGTGTCCCCGGTGTTCCAGGGAACTCACCAAGTGTCAGAAAACACAACCCTCTCTATTTTCATCCACACCCAAATCTCTTAAAAAGGGGCTGCAACGGATCTGATACAGACTGATCCAGATTTAAACACTTCTATGACGTCACAGAAGTGGCGCTACGGCTATTGGGCCAACTCCACCAATCAGGAGGAGACAGCCACGGATATTGCCGTTCAAAAGCGCTGGAGTACATATGCCAGGCCTGTAGATGACCGGTCGATACCGGGCGGCCCTGTCGGTAGATCATTTGGGCTTGGTCATTTTAAAAGTAGCTCCCAAGCTGAAAAAGTGTGGGCACCCCTATTATGATGCATTGCTGCAGATTAAACAAGCCAATGGTTATATTAAAAATAAAAACATCTAGAGCAATAAAATGCATCATACACATTATTGCAGCAGTAATATGAATCCACAAACATCATAAAATATGATTTTTTTTACTGCATAGGGTTTGAATGCAGGATGTTTACTTGTACTGGGATGTTTTCACTCTGTGGTATTATTATTATGTTTATTTCAATAACTTCGTTTTTAGCTGCATGTCCATTTCTGTTTTACTGACTGTGTACTTGGAACTGTCTTACTCTGAGAGCAGCTGAACATACAAATAAAATCCCTGTATAAACACATTCAGGTGATGAGACTGGTTATGAAACAAAGGGAGGAGCTACAGACAGGGAGGGACATGCAAAGTGAATGTATGAAGTCAAACTGCCAGACTCCATTTTACACTTCGTCAGAGCAGGAGGAGGAAAACACGGTGAGTGTCAAAAACCAGGCTCTGCTGGTTTTTTAACACATTAAATAACATTAACTATTTACTCTGTTGAACTGTATGTCAGAAAATACATATTCTATACAATCAGCATCCTGGAGTCCAAGGTGATATCTTCAAATGTTGTAAACTTTGGCATTTCCTGGTTTGTGAGTCATCAAAGCAACATAACATGTAGCAGCACAACGCAGTCAAAATAGAGAGCAGCCTGCCTGAACTCTGACTGATTTGTTATAATGAAACCACAGTTTATCATAATTGTGTGTGTGTGTGTGTGTGTGTGTGTGTGTGTGTGTGTGTGTGTGTGTGTGTGTGTGTGTGTGTGTGTGTGTGTGTGTGTGTGTGTGTGTGTGTGTGTGTGTGTGTGTGTGTGTGTGTGTGTGTGTGTGTGTGTGTGTGTGTGTGTGTGTGTGTGTGTGTGTGTGTGTGTGTGTGTGTGTGTGTGTGTGTGTGTGTGTGTGTGTGTGTGTGTGTGTGTGTGTGTGTGTGTGTGTGTGTGTGTGTGTGTGTGTGTGTGTGTGTGTGTGTGTGTGTGTGTTACTGGTTTATCTCTCAGACTGGAGAAGATGAGTGATTTTAAAGATGTGGAGGAGGACACATCCTCAGTCTCCAGCTGTCTGTCTCTGAAGAGGGAGCGGTCTGAAGACTTCCCTCCAGACTTCAGAGATGAACCTGGACCCTCAGACAGGAAGTAAGAGTCTGTTTCTACTGTGACCTGAAGAGGATTCAGTTTTTATGTTATCTGATAATCTGAACTGTTCTTTAATAACCACATTCGTACAATAAAGAAACACAGTTGATTACAGTAAAGAAGTTGAATTGATCTATTGTTGTGCTCCATGGTTTTACCAGCGATAGTAAATAATCTACTTTGGTAAAATCATTTTCACATTTGACATTTAAGACTTTGTGTTAAGCCTGTTAAGCACGACACAAAAACAGAAAGTTCAGAGCAAGTCCAAAAATCGATCAAACAGACATTAGGCTAACAATATATTCCCAAAGATCTTGATTCTGTGATTATAATTCTAAATATAGCTATAATGTGGATTTTAACAATTTGGGAAAACGAATGTAAAGTGCTATAAAGGATGTGTTCATCTCCACAGAGGGAAGAGGAAGAGTGGTGTTCCTGTGGAGGAGCAGCTGTCCTGTGCTCTGTGTCAGGACGTCCTGAAGGATCCAGTCTCTACCAGCTGTGGACACTGGTTCTGCAGACAGTGCATCGCCTCATACCGGGAGCAGCGACCTCCATCAGGAGACCCCTCCTGTCCCCAGTGTGGAGAAAGATGGAGCATTTTACAAAGTAAGAGGCCGAACACGTTCAGCATCTTTACCGCCGTCTGGGCGCTGGGTGTCTGCTATTGTGGCAACTTTTATGAATGCATCGAACCATCGAATCTTTTTCTTGTTGTTTTTTTTTTAAATCAGTGTTTCCCCTATATACAAATAGTGGCGGCGCAGCGCCGCTGCTGAAATATGTGCGCCGCTGCTAGGGGGCGCCAGCCAGGTACCCAAAAAACCTAAACATTTTAAATAATAATAAGTGGTGACCCTTTTTCCTTTTTGATTGTTTGTTATGTGGATTTGTAGTATTTATATGTTCAATAAAGGTGTATTTTTGCTAAATCTTGAGACATTGCCACTGTATGTACTAGGCAGGGCCGATTTTGGCATGGGCGGTCGCCTAGGGCGCCATATCTGGGGGAAGCTGTGCTGGTAGCTCTGGGAGGGGAAGAAACTAGGGCTGTCAGTCGATTAAAATATTTAATCGCATGATTGTCCGTAGTTAATCGCGATTAATCGCAAATTAATCGTACATTTTTTATCTGTTCTAAATGTACCTTAGAGGAATATTGTTCAAGTTTTTAATACTCTTATCAACATATGAGTGGACAAACATGCTTTATGCTATTTATCATGTTGCGCGCACTATCCGTGCTGAGTGTGCTGACTTCTCGTACAATGTCCCGCTGTCTGGCTTCCTGCATCAAGTCAAGTGCTCGGCGCAGTTGTGGCGAAATGTCGCTCCTCTGTTTTCATTTAAACTGCTCCTCGTATCCGTTAGCGCAGCTAGCTAGCACCAGATGCTAACAACAACAATGCACGTAAGGTCTCTCTCTCGCTCGCTCGGGCCACACACACACCCTCCCGGTCCTCCCGATGGCCAGTCGGTGCCTGCCGGTGAGCGTGGAAGTGTGGTCTGCCGCAAGCGGACGGCAGGAGCTGGGCTGTCAGCATCAGCGTGTAGATGGTATTTTAAACTCGATGCGCTCTGAAACTACGGGGCGGCCGAGGAAAAAAAAAACACATGCGTTAATCGCGTTAAAATAATTAGTGGCGTTATTAACGCGTTAACTTGACAGCCCTAGAAAAAAAAATGTTGACCGTTGGTGCTCATCCTAATGTTCGGCCTTGATGTAACAACATTCATAATTAAGTAAATGTAACACCCTTTTCACCCCGGTTACACTTTTAATTTGCCCTGTACGATGGGCGCTGCAACTGATGAAAGTGGGGGATGTTGGCTTATCAGGCGCCCGCACACAGCCAAAGTGCGAGCGAGAGAGGGAGAGAGAGAGAGGGCGCACCGGTACCGGCACTGTTGTTACTAGAATCTGGTGCTAGCTGCGCTAACGGATATATGAAGTAGATGTTTCTACAACCAGGGTGGAGGAGAGCTCTCCTGTCAGATTGAGAGGCTCAGTGAGGTGAAGGACTCTGAGTGTTTAGATAAGTTAATTTTAGTCTAAGTCATCTCAGTGGGTCTCAAACGTTTTGACCACAAATTATGTAAACACATATTTCCAAGACACTACTTTATAATTATTAGGATAAATAAAAACAGGTTTGAAATCATTCCAATGTTTACTGTAGGACAGTAAACCAAAAATATCGTTTGAAGTTGGAGGGATACAAAAATATGCATTTAATAAATAAATGTTAACTAGGTAAAATAAGATATGAATGAACAACAAAAATAAAATAAGGTATGGTAGGTTATTGGTTATGTTCATATACTTATTTGATTATTAAAATGTAAACCGATCTTTTTCATATGGGTGTTTAGAGTTGTACCCCCTAGATCAGGTCTCTAGTAATTGTGTGCTCAAAGTGCACCAGATTGAAGCATTTTACTTTAAAATGCATACCCCCGGACCCCCCTAGAGGATGTGACGTCCAGCCCCCAATTCAAACAATACTGAATAGATACTGAATAGATTTGAAGCCATTTTTACGTATATTACGTCAAAATGTCAATAAGTTTCTGTTTTTGTAGTGTATTGTCTTTAGTAGAGATTTTTTATTTATTCTTTATATATAAAATCTCGTCTAAAATCTCGCCTAGAGCAGCAAATTGTCGAGAACCGGCCCTGGTACTAGGCCTCAAGACGAGCCTTTCTTGTGCTGGCAGACACATAGAAACAAATTGGCGGGGCGCACTTCGCACGTGCACACACTAAAAAGTTCCACGCGGTCTGCGCTCACATTATGCTGGGCCCATGTGCCTTAGCACCGCTGCTATGACTCCATCCTAGGGGAAACACTGTCAATTGTGTATTAAAATAATTTATGAGGAACAGCAATATTTTTTCATAGAAAGTGCTGTTTCTGGACGGAAGATGTCAGGCTCCTACTAGTGTCTTCATGTCCAGGATTGTTCTTGTTTAATTTTTGTTGGGTTTAATATTTTGTTGTAAAGCATAGACGTTAGAATATTTTATATCAAAAACACATTTTTTTAACCCTGTCTCTATTTCTCTGGTTTATTATTTAAAAAATTATTTTCCTGATTCTCTCACGTTTCCGTCTCTTCCAGCAGAACGTGGTCTGCAGGAGGTTTTAGATGAACATAGGCTCAGTCTGAGGAGGAGATGTGAACGTGTGACTGAAGAAACTGATGAAAGGGAAACCCTCCTCAACAGGATCTTCACTGAGCTCTACATCACGCAAGGCCAGAGTGAAGAGGTTAATACCCAGCATGAGGTGAGGCAGCTGGAGACGGCTTCCAAGAAGGAGCCCCTCCATGACACTCCAATCAAGTGCCAGGACATCTTTAAAGCCTCACCTGACCAGCAGACTCCCATCAGAGCGGTCCTGACCAACGGAGTGGCTGGCGTTGGAAAGACCTCCTCGGTGCAGAAGTTCACTCTGGACTGGGCCGAGGGTTTGGAGAACCAGGATGTGAGTCTGGTGATCCCGCTCTCCTTCAGGGAGCTGAACCTGATCAAAGCTGAGCAGTACAGTCTTCTCAGGCTGCTCCATGTCTTCCATCCGACCTTACAGAAGGTCACAGCAGAGCAGCTGGCTGTCTGCAAAGTGCTGCTCATCTTTGACGGCCTGGATGAAAGCAGACTTTCTCTGGACTTCAGAAACAAAGAGGTCGTGTCTGATGTCTCACAGCAGTCCTCAGTCAACATGCTGCTGACAAACCTCATCAGGGGGAAGCTGCTTCCCTCGGCTCTCGTCTGGATAACTTCCAGACCGGCAGCAGCCAATCAGATCCCTCCTGAGTGTGTGGACAGGGTGACAGAAGTACGAGGCTTCACTGACGCCCAGAAGGAGGAGTACTTCAGGAGGAGATGGAGTGATGAAGACCTGTCCAGCAGAATCATCTCTCACATCAAGAGCTCCAGGAGCCTCCACATCATGTGCATGATCCCAGTCTTCTGCTGGATCACTGCTGCAGTTCTGGACCACATGCTGACTACAGACCAGAGAGGAGAGCTGCCCCAGACCCTCACTGACATGTACTCACACTTCCTGCTGGTCCAGACCAAGAGGAAGAAGCAGAAGTATGAAGCGGGACATGAGGCGAGTCCACAGCAGCTGACGGAGGCTGACAGGGAGGTTCTTCTGAAGCTGGGGAGGCTGGCGTTTGAACATCTGGAGAAAGGAGACATCATGTTCTACCAAGAAGACCTGCAGCGCTGTGGCCTTGATGTCAACGAGGCCTCGGTGCACTCAGGAGTTTGTACAGAGATCTTCAAAAGAGAGAGTGTGATCTTCCAGAAAACAGTCTACTGCTTTGTTCACCTGAGCGTTCAGGAGTTTCTGGCTGCAGTCTACGTGTTGCACTGTTACACCAGCAGAGACACAGCGGTACTGAAGGACTTCCTGCAGGGAGACTACAACAACAGCAGAGATCAGGAGTACCCATCCCTGGATGTCTTTCTAAAGGGAGCCATGGCGAAATCCCTCAGAAGTAAAAATGGCCACCTGGATCTATTTGTCCGCTTCCTCCACGGCCTCTCTCTGGAGTCCAACCAGAGGCTGTTAGGAGGCCTGCTGGGTCGCACAGACAACCGTCCAGAAATCATCCAGAGAGCCATCAGCAACCTGAAGAAGATGAGAAGTGATAACATCTCTCCTGAGAGGAGCATCAACATCTTCCACTGTCTGACAGAGATGAAGGACCTCTCAGTTCATCAGGAGATCACAGAGTTCCTGAAGTCAGGGAACAGATCAGAGAAGAGACTCTCTGAGATCCACTGCTCTGCTCTGGCCTACATGCTGCAGATGTCAGAGGAGGTTCTGGATGAGTTGGACCTGGAGAAGTACAACACATCAGAGGAGGGACGACGGAGACTGCTTCCAGCTGTGAGGAACTGCAGGAAGGCTAGGTAAGTCCAGATGTGATTAACTTTATAAACTAATTAAGATCAGAAGTTTATTTCTTCAAATAAACACTTTAAAATGTTTTAAATACTTTTAGAAAAAAATAAAATGAACACAGTAGTTGTAGTAATTACTTTGGGTGGTGGCGGTGACACCAAGGCATGTCAAACTAATGAAGTACAGGACCTCCGGTGACATCTTGAAAAAAGCAGCAGCTTAGAAGTGGAGCTCCGTCAGAAGTTATACAAAAATAGAGACAACTAGAGATATTATATGTTTTTTAATGCAAAGAAGAGCACTCGTCAACCAGAAACAAAGGTCCCAGCAAACGGGACGTTTTGAAGGAAAAAGGTGATAAACCGTGGAGACCAGCTAGCCCAGCTAACCTTAGCTTAAAAAGTGATTTGCGAGCCGGACCATGAAGTAATGTTGCTGGAGGTATTCGGGAAACTACGTAAGGAGAACCAAGAGGGGCATAATTAAATAAAAAGAGCTCTTTGGCGATTAGAACATGAAGGGAGGATCGGAAAGTTGGAGGACAGAGTTGGCATGGCGGAAGATGTAGCGGGGCGGCAACACAGGGCGCTACAATACCTGCTACACCGTGACATTGCCTTTACAGCCGCCTGCAACCATCTCCAAAATAGACTGAGAAGGAACATCGTGAGAATCTTTCAGGTACCAGAGGGGAGTGAGGGAGGAAACATGGTTGAAATCATTAAAGAACTATTACGCAAGGTGCTTAAAATACAGCCACAAATGGACATTAAGATTGAGAGAGCACACCGGTCACCCTTGTCTACACGCAGAGACCCGACAGCCCCTCCCAGACCCTTCATCATGAGAGTTTTAGATGCAGCGATTAAAGATATGGTGATAAGACAGGCATGGAGTGACAGGTCTTCTTCCAAGATAAGAGGATATTTTTTTACCAGGTCTACTCTCCTCAGTTACACAAGAAGAAGGCTAAAGTACATGCAGTCATCAAGCAGCTTAAAAGGAAGGAAATACCGGCAAAGTGCTAATACCCAGCGCAGTTAAAACTCAAGCTGAGCACAGGGAGAATACCTACTCCACGCTGGCGAGCGCTGCAGCGCTGCCGAAAGACCTGGGACTCGAGGTGCGCTGTGGAGAAAAGGAACGCAGTGAGGAGGAGTTAAAGGAAGGATGGAGGAGCAGCGGGAAGACGAAGAAAGTCAGAGTTAGCTCTGTTGTACATACAGTAATGATAACAAATATATAGTGAATATAAGATGTATAAGGTATATAGTTGTTCCTTATATAAATACTAGAAAATAGGTTGTTCTCATAGGTTATTCTAAAATACTATAAACCATTTCTTAAATTCTGGCGGAAACCATTTTCTTAGTTCGGAATGAGTGGATTACACTCACTTAGACCTTTTTTTCATGGTAATGTATTTTTGGTCATGTTTGCACTTATGTGCTTTTTCCCACTGAGAGGGTAGGTCACACCTCTCTGCCAAAAAGCCAACGGGGATCGGGCAGGTGGAAGTTCAGTTCAATATATATATATACAGGAAAAATATCCTGGGACAATTAATGAAGCTGGAATGTTCTGTAGCTCTGATTCAGGAAGCTCACCTAACCGAAATAGAGCACCTAAAGTTAAAGAGAGTGGGTTGACCAGGTCTATAGTGCATCATGTGGGAACAGGAAAAAAAAGGGGAGTAGCCATCTTATTTAACAAATCAGTATACTACAACAATGAGAAAGTCTTACAGGACATTGAGGGTTGTTATGTTATGGTGATTAGAACGATAGCAGGTCTAAAAATAATCTTAAATGTGTATGCATCAAATGAAGAATGCCAACATTTGAAATAAAAAGATTGCAGCCCTAGTGGCCGATAATGGAGAGGGAATAATAATCATAGGGTTAGGGTTGGACTTCAATTGTATACTGAACATGATGAGGGAGCTGGGATTAGTCAACATCTGGCGTCATTTGCATCCAAGCGACTTCACGTTCATGTCCCACGTTCATGGAAGTTACTCGAGAATAGATTACTTTTTTGTATTAAAAAAGGACACATACCGAATAAAAGATAGCGTAATTGAACCAATCACAATTTCAAACCACAGTCCTGTCTCTATGAAAACTAATTTAGGGCTAGATAAATGTTTTAAGAACTGGAGACTTAATGTCTCACTACTGGCAGATAACCATATAAAACAGGAAATACATTTGGCTCTATCCAAAAAACTTTGCCTTGAATGATAATGGTACTGTCTCTCCTTCGGGGCTATGGGATAAGGCCACAATTAGGGGTACAATGATCTCTATAGGTTCTAGATTAAAGAAGCAAAGACTTGTGAAACAACAAGAATTGGAAACAGAAATTAAAAGGTTAAAGAGGGAACATAAGCAAGAAAAGAGGAAGTACTTAAGAAATTGAAGAAATCTAGAATGAAACTGGATGAAGCATTAACATACAAAACAGACGGATTCCTCTGGTTCATATAGAAAATATTATGAAATGGGAAATAAGGCTAGTAGATTATTGGCATTTCAGTTTAGGAAAGCCCAGTCCAGCCGCATTATCTCTAAAATTAAAAATCCTGAAACAAACCAGACAGAAACAGACCCTAAAAAATTAGCAGAAGCTTTTGCAAAATATTACGCACATTTTTATAAAGGGCAAGATCAGGAATTTAAGAAAGAAAGAATTTGTGATTCTTTAAAACCCCACAAAATAAAAAAACTGACAATTGACAAAGCATCTAAATTAGCAGAGCCTATCGGAGAAGAGGAAATTAAAGAATCCATTGCTAAACTAAAGAACAACAAATCACCGGGAGTAGATGGGTTTGCAGGGGAATACTAGTCTTCGTGAATTATCTTTCCCCTATATTATGCAGAGTATATAATTATTGAATTCAGGAGACCCCCCAAAATCATGGTCGCAAGCTATCATCACAGTCCTGCATAAAGAGGGAAAGGAAACTCTACAATGTACTAGTTATCAGCCCTTAAGTCTTTTATGTGTTGATTATAAAACTTCAATCTTAGCGACCAGAGTACAAAATGATATAAGGAAGTTAATAAAAGCTGACCGGACAGGATTTATTTCAGGTCGCCAAGGGAGGAACAATGTAAGGAGAGCTTTAAACCTTCAGTCAATAGCGGAAAAATGTAAACATCCTACAATGCTTCTCAGCTTAGATGCTGAGAAAGCATTTGATAGAGTTGATTGGCTATTTTTTGAACAAACATTATTGGAAATGGGTTTTGAATTTTTTTTACTACATGGATTAGTTTGCTTTACAAGGATCCTAAATCAATAATAAGAGTTAACGCTCACTGCTCCGATTTCTTTAAAGGAGAGAGTCACGAACTTGAAACTAAAGGTAGTAAGACTCAAATGCACGACCCCAGGAGACAGTTTTTCCCATATAAGAAAAATCGCTTCTTGAAAGAGGCTCTGGACTCTATTTCAGCAAGGTAGTTTGGCAATCAATCAATCAATCAATCAATCAATCAATCAATCAATCAATCAATCAATCAATCAATCAATCAATCAATCAATCAATGTTTATTTATATAGCCCAATATCACACATGTTACATTTGTCTCAGTGGTCTTCACAGTGTGTACAAAATATCAGTATGACAATACGACACCCTCTGTCCTTAGACCCTCACATGGTACAAGGAAAACCCACAGTTTAAAGGGAAAAATGGGAGAAACCTCAGGGAGAGCAACAGAGGAGGGATCCCTCTCCCAGGACGGACAGACGTGCAATAGATGCCGTGTGTAAATTGAAAAGATAATACATTTGCAACATAGGTAGACCAGATGTTTGGAAATGCATGTGTGTATAATAGGAAGATGAATCCACGAGGATATCCATCCAGGACCGATGATCCAGGACCACAGCCACGACTCGCGATCCAGGGCTCGCGATCCAGGACACAGGACCGCAGCAACAGGATCATCCATGACTCCGGATCCCGGCGTATATAGACACCAAAAAGAAAGACATTTGGGGAAGCTGGGTTAATCGGAACATGAGAGTACACAGGTATAGACAGAGAGAAGGAAGAAGTAAGATGTTCCCCGACAAACTAAGCCTATATCAGCAAAACTAGTCCTTGAGGCAGTCTTGAATTTTATTTAGATGATTAATTTCATCAGGCTTGAATGATAAATATAGTTGAGTATCATCCGCATAACAATGAAAATGTACAGAATGATTCCTTATAATATTGCCTAACGGAAGCATATATAATGTGAACAAAATAGGTCCGAGCACTGAGCCCTGTGGCACTCCATGGCTAACTTTGTTTTGCGTGGAAGATTCATCGTTGACATGTACAAACCAGAGTTCCCGTTAGAATATTTTTTCGCCGGTCAACATGTCCGTTAAAGTTTAAATTATTATTATTATTAATTATTATTTATTGTGCTTTAAAACAAATTGATATGATTCGATATTAAACAAACTAATTATAGTAGATTAACTACATTATTCAAAAGTGAACAGTAATTTACAATAACACGGGAATAATAAACGGCGGGCTCTCCCTCTCCTGACAGCCCGTCAGTATCATGCAGCTCGCGGATCAGTAATGAGTGACCCGACAGTAAAACTAAACATATCTATAACTAGTTTAGGTAGTTTGAGAGGTAATTAAAATAGCTACGTGTGATATTCTAACCTGAAGTGTGTGTTTTGTTCCGCTCACCGCTGCAGGTGATCATGCAGAGCTGCGTGTCGACTCGTCAGCAGCAGCTGATCTCTCTCTCCCGTCAGATTAGACTTTATGTCCATATCGATCAGATAGAGCTAGTTCTAGCTAATGATAGGACTACCTGCTTATTAAAAGACACCTAAACGATAAGCATTGCTATGCAACCGGGTGAGATCGCAAAGTATAGCGCAGCATTATGCATTTGTTTACATGCCCACCGGAACCCCGAGGCATTACCAACAGATCAACGCACAATCAACCCATCCAGGACATCTCTTTCTCCACATTAAGTGTTAGACATTATAATTGACTATTCTTGTCTGTCACATAAGTGGCGCAAGTTGCGCAACTGATGCGGTATTGCGCTAAACGGAAATTATTTTGAACGGACACTTTGACCGGAGAGATTTCGATTTGCCGGTCTTCAGCATATTTTACCGGTCGTAGTCCGGTAATTACCGGCTAACGGGAACTCTGGTACAAACTGAGGGCAATGAGTTCCATTCCTTTATAGCTCTATAAGACACAGAAGATTTCAGAAGATTTGTCCTGGGTTTAGGTGCCAGTAGATGGCCTGATGTAGCTTGTCTAGTCCTATGGTCATGCTCGTCTCTTGTGTAAACTATTTGATCATAAAAATACAGTGTTACAAAGGAGTGATAGTGATAGGAAAGGAGGTTTCAAAAGGGATCAGAGTCTTTTCTTTTTTTCCTGTGTCATATGTGGCAGCACTGCCACAAGTTCCTCTTCAGAGAGGGTCTTCAGTACAGGTGGCTTGTCACCTGCCTGCGCTCATCTCTGAAACCAGACCATGTAAACAAGCTGGTGTTTCTTGCAAAAAATCTTTAAGAGATGACATGAGCAGCCCTACCAGCATTTGCCATGGTGGCCAAAACATTTTTATTTGGTCTTAAATTGTAGTTCAACATTTATTTCCTGTTACTTCTGGACCATGACGGTTGGTCAGTGGAATATGTTGAATATGTTTTACCAAAATGTTGGAGTTGCAGTGCACTGCAACATATTTCATTTAATTTATTTTGGTCTAATTTATTTTTATTTATCATATTAATATATGTTTAGTATGGTTTTGGAAGTGCGCTCCAACATATTTGTTGAGCTTGTTTATTGGTAAAATATTATTTGTTTTAAAGTTCAATAAATGGTCAATGAATAATCGTCAAAATAATCGTGATATCAATTATTGACCCAAATAATCGTGATTATGATTTTTGCCATAATCCGGCCCATACAACCATGGTGCCGGCCCAAGTTCCAGCCGTGGTTCCGGCTCAAGTACCGGGCCCAGCAGCCATGGTCCCGACTACAGCCCCTCGTCTCCGGCCGACACCAGCTCCCCGTGTCCTGTCGGCGTACCGGCCGACGCCAGCTCCATGTCCTGTCCCGTTGGGGGTCCCGCCGACTACTCTCCTGCCGGGGTCCTGCCAACCCTGTGTCCTGTCCCGTTGGGGGTCCCGCCGCCGACTCTTCTGCCGGGGGTCCTGCCAACTCTATGTCCCCTGCCGTTGGAGGTTCCGCTGGGGGTCCTGCCAGCTCCTTGTCCTGTCCCATTGGAGGTCCCTACTCTCCTGCCAGGGGTCCTGCCAATCCCATGTCCTGTCCCGTTGGGGGTCCCGCCGACTACTCTCCTGCCGGGGGTCCTGCCAACCCTGTGTCCTGTTCCGTTGGAGGTCCCGCCGACTACTCTCCTGCCAGGGTTCCTGCCAACCCCTTGTCCTGTTCCATTGGAGGCCCCGCCATCACCTGTCTCGCCGGGGGGTCCTGCCAACTCCTAGTCCTCTTCCGTGAGGGATCCTGCCGAGGCCTGTCCCGCCGGCTCCGGTTCCTGTTCGGCCGATACCGGGTCCTGCCCGGCCTCCGGAGCTCTCTGGTCTTCGCCCTCGAGCCCGGCCCCCCTCGAGCCGCGGTCTTCACCCTCGAGCCCGGCCCCCTGAGTGCCACGGTCTTCGCCCTCGGGCCCGGCTCCTGACTCTTCCTGCCGCTGCCTTCAACCTCATGCTCGGCCCCCTGAGTTTGCCAGCTGTGGCCTTCGCCCCTCCATAACCCCCACCTTGGACTCTGTCTTGCCCCCGGGCCGTCCGCCCGAGTCCCCCTTCTCGGCTTCTGCCTTGCCCCCGGGCCGTCCGTCCGAGATCCCTTCCTGGTCCTCTGCTGTGCCCAGTGGCGGCGCCAGGGTATGGCTGGGGTAGGCTACAGCCATACCAAGAAATGGCTTAGCCCTACCTTAGCCCGACCATGAACAATTTTAGCATGTTGAGAACACGGATTGCGAAAATCTACCGGTCGTGTCCACAACACACAAACTGATCCTGCTGTAACAACAAGTGCACGTTACTGACACAATATGGTTGAGACCATTCGGGCTTATGCAAGAGGGGTGCCAGGAATAGTCTAAGTAGTGGGGGAGTTTTATACACTAAAGGTGTGAAAATTCTTTGGCGTTATAATATCAGCGCGGCCGCGGTCAGATCAAAATGCCTCCGAATGCAATTTGAATAGACCTACAGCCAATCAGAGCAACGAAACGTTGGGTCTGCTGCGTCATGCATTACTGATATGTCGATACGTCACGTTCACAGTCCCCAAACTCGCGCCGAGTAAATTGCAGACAGACAGCAGAACTTCTAGGATTAATTGTATATTTCGGATGGATAGATTTGTTCTTAAACGCCCTCGCATTGAGGTACAAGTCGAAGAGGTGCCAGAGTCACACGACCCACCTGAAGAGTGAATAGTGCGTTTTGAATATATTTTGTAATAATGGGTCATTTGAAAAAGTGTTGTGTATGACAATAGAGATACAGGCTACCTGTTGTGTGCTGTGTCTGTCTCTCTCTGTTTACCTGTGTCTCTCTCCCTCTGTCTCCCCCTCTCTCTCTCTCTCTCTCTCTCTCTCCGTGTCAATTCTATATGCCAACTTTTTTTGTTTCTGCCGCTGCGTAGCATGTTGTAACAACGTGGAATTAGCAGAATAGGCTATTGTATTGTTTAACTCACACCTGTTGCTCTCGATGTAATTTAGCTGATAAAAGGAGACTAATAAAAGCTAATAAAAGCCTCACGTGTGCGTTTCACTGTCAAGGGGTGCGATATAGCGTGTATGTAATTACATTACAAATACTGACTTGAGCCCCACCACTGTATGGGTTAGCCCTACCATAGACTACCCAACACAAATACTCTGGCGCCGCCACTGGCTGTGCCCCTGGGCGGTCAGCTCAGTCCCGTCCTCCTGACCCCCTCCACCCACCCTGGTGGCTTAGTGATGCGACAGAAAACATTCAGTTACAGAGCCATGATCAGCTGGAACTCTTTACCGGTCCACATCATTCAGGAAAATTCTCAAGTACATTTCAAAAGGTTGCTAAAAAAAGATTTAAGTATTATAAAGTAAATAAGAACTGTGTCTGTGGCTATGTATGCATATATTATTATGTGTATTTACTTGTGTTTGGCCTTAAGATGGCGATAATTGGATGACCATTTTAGTTTTCACTTCATACAGCACTGTAAATTGCATGAAATTATGAGCTGTTTTGTTTGAATTTAGTTGTATGTTTTGTGTGTGTGAGGAACCCAGGAAGAATAGCCAATGCTTATGCTAGTGCTAATGGGGATCCTAATAGGAATCCTAAAGAAAAAACCCCAAAACTGCCGTTGCAGGAAAGACGGCCGGCAAAAATCACCGACTGTATGAACGTGAACATGAATAGAATATCACCTCCCATCTTCAGAGCAATCTGACTATTATAACGTTAGCGTTAAGAAAGCTTAATTAAATATCTGCCACAACATAAGTAACCGGATCAAAGTAACAGTACAGTCCGCGGCATATCACATCGTATCATATCTGTTAAGATCTCAGGCACTTAGGATGTTGGACCCAATTGCAGACAGGGAGACAGAGGTAAAGCATTGTAAGATACTTTATTTTTCCATGACTGGCAAACATGAACAAAATGTAACCACCAAAACTCTAGTCGAGATGACAAAAAACAGAGAACAAAAAATGAATGCGCTCACGCAGTGAGGAATCAAAAACTTTTCATGAGTACCAGGAGCATAGACCTTACCATGACAATAGACAAGACGAACTGACACTGAACACTGGGAGACAGGGGAATTTAAACACAGGGTAACTAGACACAGGTGGGAACAATCAGGGGCGGGGCTGACACTGATGAGCACAGGAGACACACAAGGAGTGACAGGTGAAAACACTCAGGAACTTAGACACACCAGGGAAACTAACGACAGACATGAAAACACAGGGAAAAGAGACCAGACAATATACAGGGAGGAAAACAAGGAGAACGGAAAAACACCCACACCTAGACATAGAAACGTGACATGACATAATAATCCTGACAGAACCCCCTCCTCAAGGGACGGATACTAGACGTCCCTAAACAAAAAACAAAAAAAAATCCAAAACGTCCAGCAGGGTGGGTGGAGGGGGTCCGGAGGACGGGCCTTGACTGACAGCCCAGGGCACGGCAGAGGACCAGGAAGGGGTCTCGGGTGGACGGCCCGGGGGTAAGGCACAGACCATGGATGGGGTCTCGGGCAGATGGCCCGGGGGCAAGGCAGAGTTCAAAAAGGGGAACTCGGGCGGACGGCCCGGGGGCAAGGCAGAGTTCGAGGAGTGGGTCTCGGGCGGACGGCCCGGGGGCAAGGCAGAGTTAAAAAAGGGGGTCTCGGGCGGACGGCCCGGGGGAAAGGCAGAGTTCGAGGATGGGCGAAGACCACAGCTCTCAGGGGACCGGGCAGGAGCCGGTGTTGACCGGACAGGAACCGGAGCCGGTGGGACAGGTGTCGGCAAGATCCCCCACGGAAGAGGACAAGGAGTTGGCAGCACCCCCAGCAAAAGTGATGTTGAGGCCTCCAACGAAACAGGACACGGGGCTGGCAGGGCCCCCGGCAGAAGAGTAGTCGGTGGGACCCCCAACGGCACAGGACACAGGGCCGGCAGGACCCCCGGCAGAAGAGTAGTCGGTGGGACCCCCAACGGCACAGGACACAGGGCCGGCAGGACCCCCGGCAGAAGAGTAGTCGGTGGGACCCCCAACAGCACAGGACATAGGGTTGGCAGGACCCCCAGCAGAAGAGTAGTCGGCGGGACCTCCAACGGCACAGGACACAGGGTTGGCAGGACCCCCAGCAGAAGAGTAGTCGGCGGGGCTTCCAACGGCACAGGACACAGGGTTGGCAGGACCCCCAGCAGAAGAGTAGTCGGCGGGGCTTCCAACGGCACAGGACACAGGGTTGGCAGGACCCCCGGCAGGAGAGTAGTCGGCGGGGCCTCCAACGGCACAGGACACAGGGTTGGCAGGACCCCCGGCAGGAGAGTAGTCGGCGGGGCCTCCAACGGCACAGGACACAGGGTTGGCAGGACCCCCGGCAGGAGAGTAGTCGGCGGGGCCTCCAACGGCACAGGACACAGGGTTGGCAGGACCCCCGGCAGGAGAGTAGTCGGCGGGGCCTCCAACGGCACAGGACACAGGGTTGGCAGGACCCCCGGCAGGAGAGTAGTCGGCGGGGCCTCCAACGGCACAGGACTTAGGGTTGGCAGGACCCCCGGCAGAAGAGTAGTCGGCGGGCCTCCAACGGCACAGGACATAGAGTTGGCAGGACCCCCAGCGGAACCTCCAACGACACGTGAGTAGGGACTTGAGTGGGAACTCGATAGAGGGCTTGAGAGGGAACTCGAGAGGAAACTTGAGAGTTGACTTGAGAGGAATCTTGAGAGGGAACTTGATCGGAGACTCGAGAGGTGACTTGAGAGGGGGCTCGAGAGGTGACTGGAGAGGGAACTCGAGAGGAGACTCGAGAGGGAACTCGAGAGGGGCCTCGAGAGGGGACTCGGGTAGGAACTTGAGAGGGGACTCGGGTAGGAACTTGAGAGGGGACTCGAAAGGGGACTGGAGAGGAGACTCGAGAGGGAACTCGAGAGGAGACTCGAGAGGGAACTGGAGAGGGGCCTTGAGAGGGGCCTCGAGAGAGGACCTGTAAGGGGACTTGAGAAGAGACTCGAGATGGGACCTGAGAAGTGTCTTGAGAGGAGACTTGAGAGGGGACTCGAGAGGGGACTCGTGAGGGGATTTGAGAGGGGACTCGAGAAGAGACTCGAGAAGAGACCTGAGAGGGAACTCGAGAGGAGACTTGAGAGGGAACTTGAGAGGAGACTCGAGTAGAGACTCGAAAGGGGACCTGAGAGGAAACTTGAGAGGGGACTTGGGTAGGAACTCGAGAGGGGACTTGAGAGGGAACTCGAGAGGGGACTCGAGAGGGGACTTGACATGGGTCTTGAGAAGGAACTTGTGTCGGCCGGTACGCCAACAGGCCTCGGGGAGCTGGCGTTGGCCGGTACGCCGACAGGACTCGGGGAGCTGGCGTCGGCTGGACAGCCAACAGGAGACGAGGTGCTGGAGTCGGCCGGTACGCCGACAGGACACGGGGAGCTGGCGTCGGCCGGAGAGCCAGTCCTGGAGCCGAAACTGGAGTTGGGACCATGGCTACTGGGGCCGGTACTGAAGCCAGAACCATGGCTGCTGGGGCCGGATCTGTAGCAGGGACCATGGCTGCATGGGCCGGTTCTGGAGCCGGAACCATGGCTGTGGGGACCGGTTCAGGAGTCGGAACCATTGCTGCTGGGCAAGGAACCGGAACACGGATCCATGGTTGTGTGGGATGGTACTGGAGCACAGTACCATGGTTATGTGGGATGGTACTGGAGCACGGAACCATGGCTGCTGGGTCCGGCACTGGAGCCGGAACCATGGCTGTTGGGGGCGGAGTGGAAGCCTGGACCCTGGCTGTGTAAGCCAGGTAATGGAGTATGGACGCAAAGCTGCGTGGGCCGGTACTGGAGCATGGAGGCATGGCTGCTAGCTTGGCTTTGCGACTCCTTCTCTTAGCAGCCGCCTGAAGGCTCCGTGAACCTCCATAAGCCAGACGAGTTCCAGCATACGTCTCCTGGACAGGAGCAGGACCTGGGGCAGAAGCATGGGTTGACTTCAGATGGATCCCACCGAGGCATATGGTGCCCGGTTGGGAATTGGGAGACAGGGAGCTAGCATGCCTGGGGCTAGCAGGCCGGGAATCCCACACCGGGATCATGGCTGTTGGAGCATGGGCTGGAATCCTGGCCCTGCGTCTCCTAGAGGCTCTTTGGAGACTCCGTGGACCTCCAACAGGACCGTAGTCGGATCCGAGGAAAGGGTTAGATGCGTCGGACCAGTCCTCAGGACAACTTGTGAAAAGCTGTAACCACTCCGGCAACGAACTCCTCAACCAAGGCATTTCGGCCACCTCCATTCGTGCCCTCTCGAGAATAGCCTCTTTGTCCTTTCTAGAAGAAGTTCCTTTCCACTCGGCATGAGAACATTGAAGGGAAAAGTCTAGATCGAACAGATCTAACTCAAAATCTTCCATATCCGCTGGGTCCATATTCTGGTCAGTTCGTTCTGTTAAGATCTCAGGCACTTAGGATGTTGGACCCAATTGCAGACAGGGAGACAGAGGTAAAGTATTGTAAGATACTTTATTTTTCCATGACTGGAAAAAATGAACAAAAAAGGTAACCACCAAAACTCTAGTCGAGATGACAAAAAACAGAGAACAAAAAATGAATGCGCTCACGCAGTGAGGAATCAAAAACTTTTCATGAGTACCAGGAGCATAGACCTTACCATGACAATAGACAAGACGAACTGACACTGAACACTGGGAGACAGGGGAATTTAAACACAGGGTAACTAGACACAGGTGGGAACAATCAGGGGCGGGGCTGACACTGATGAGCACAGGAGACACACAAGGAGTGACAGGTGAAAACACTCAGGAACTTAGACACACCAGGGAAACTAACGACAGACATGAAAACACAGGGAAAAGAGACCAGACAATATACAGGGAGGAAAACAAGGAGAACGGAAAAACACCCACACCTAGACATAGAAACGTGACATGACATAATAATCCTGACAATATCTCCTGATCTGAGTCAGCTGAGCCGTATCTGGCCGTGCAACACTCACAGTGTCACATACTGTATGCATAAGTATTATTTTAAGCAACACATAAGTTGACGAAACACTGACAAATGTAATTAAAGTCAGATCCACTCGTGTCTTAGACGGGCAGTGATATCATAAACCTGTTAATGTACGCATTCAAACACTTGTTCTGTTACCAGCTGTGTTCACCTTGCAGGTGCAGCTCTGTGGCTTTGATCCTGGATAAAGTGTTTAAGTCCATCCATCCATCTTCTCCCGCTTATCCGTGGTCGGGTCGCGGGGGTAGCAGTTCCAGCAGAGAGCCCCAAACTTTCTTTTCCCTGGCGACATCAACCAGCTCTGACTGGGGGATCCCAAGGCGCTCCCAGGCCAGTGAAGAGATATAATCCCTCCACCTGGTCCTAGGTCTACCCCTCGGTCTCTTCCCAGCTGGACGTGCCTGGAACACCTCCCGAGGGAGGCGCCCAGGTGGCATCCTTACTAGGTGCCCGAACCACCTCAACTGGCTCCTTTCGACACGAAGGAGGAGCGGCTCAACTCCGAGTCCCTCCCTGATGACCGAACTGCTCACCTTATCCCTAAGGGAGACACCAGCCACCCGGCGGAGAAAACCCATCTCGGCCGCTTGTATCCGCGATCTCGTTCTTTCGGTCATGACCCATCCTTCATGACCGTAGGTGAGGGTAGGAACGACAATGGCCCGGTAGACAGAGAGCTTTGCCTTCTGGCTCAGCTCCCTTTTCGTCACAACGGTGCGGTAAAGCGACTGCAATACCGCTCCCGCTGCTCCGATTCTCCGGCCCATCTCACGCTCCATTGTTCCCTCACTCGAGAACAAGACCCCGAGATACTTGAACTCCTTCACTTGGGGTAAGGACTCATTCCCTACTCGGAGTGGACAGTCCATCGGTTTCCTGCTGAGAACCATGGCCTCAGATTTGGAGGTGCTGATCCTCATCCCAGCCGCTTCACACTCGGTTGCGAACCGATCCAGTGAGTGCTGAAGGTCGCAGACCGATGAAGCCATCAGAACCACATCATCTGCAAAAAGCAGTGGTGCAATCCTTAGTCCACCGAACTGCAGACCCCCCCCCCCACGACTACGCCTCGAAATCCGATCCATGTATATTACAAACAGGATTGGTGACAAAGCTCAGCCCTGGCGGAGGCCAACCCTCACCGGAAATGGGTCCGACTTACTGCCGAGGACCCGGACACAGCTCTCGCTTTGGGAGTACAGAGATTGGATGGCCCTGAGTAGAGACCCCCTCACCCCATACTCCCGCAGCACCTCCCACAGTAACTCCCTGGGAACCCGGTCATACGCCTTCTCCAAGTCTACAAAACACATGTAGACCGGATAAGCGTACTCCCAGGCCCCCTCCAGCATCCTTGCGAGAGTAAAAAGCTGATCCATCGTTCCACGACCAGGACGGAATCCGCATTGTTCCTCCTCAATCTGAGGTTCGACAATCGGCCTGACCCTCCTTTCAAGTACCTTAGAGCAGTGGTTCCCAAACGGTGTGCCGCGGCACACTGGTGTGCCGTGGGATTTTGTGACAACCATACGTTATTATTGCAATATACAACTAGCTTCCAGGCCAGAAGCTGTTATCCTCTGCTGGAAACACCACGTCAAACCGCAACACACACCTGCAAAGAACACAAGCTAAGGTGAAGCTACCGCACACGCTATTTGTTGTTTGTTTATATGACATTTGTTCTTCCTCTCTGTTTTCCGGTTGTTGTCTGTTTTGAATGACAAATACACACTACCGCCGCCTGCTGGTAAGGAAAGTTATTGCCACTCACGCATGCGCAGTTCATACGTGCTCGGCGAGTAAAGTAACGAGTTACTTTATGTTAGGGGTGGGGAACCTTTTTCCTCTCAAGGGCCAGTTCAATTTTCCCAACATCCTCCGAGGGCCGTACAAATGATTGACCTCTGCTTAAAAAAACCAAAATCACAGCCCATTCATTCGGCCTTTCTTTCAAGTTGTGCAAAGAAAAAGCAACCTCTGAATCCAGATATCTTACCATGACCACGGTGTGGCGTGACCACCAACACAGAAAGATATGGACACAAGATGTGTGCAAATGTATTTAGTTTCCTATCCATGTGAACATGATTTTAATTGTGTGTGTGGGGGGGGGGGGGGGGGGGCTAACCTCCTCTAGGGGGGTGTTCTTCTTATATTCGTTAGCATAGCTAGCTAACCAGATGCTAATAACAACACAGTTATTGACTGTATGATCAGTGTGACAGATGAACAGATCGCCACTGGGCTTTCAACTGAAGAAACTGCAGCATGTGTACGGCTCCTTATCTGAAGTGCTGGAGTGGCGTTCTGGTGCTCTCCGTCAGAACTACACCCATGTCAGTCGAGACATATACCACGTGATGACACGTTAGGCTCGTCATGTGTTCAAGGACCCTGACCGTGGCCAGGAAAAACAGGCACTCGCTTGTTTATTTTTTTTGCGGTCTTTCTTTAATTTTTTTCTTTTTTGCGTGTGTTTATAAATTACCTCGAGGGCCGTAGCAAATGGTCTCGCGGGCCGTATACGGCCCGGGGGCCGGAGGTTCCCCACCCCTGCTTTATGTAGATAGTAACGAAAGTAGTGTAATATATTACTTTTTTTAAAGTAATATGTAATATATTACATTTCTTTAGTAACGACCCTATCTCTGGAGTTGGCGTTCTCTACTCTGATTTACATGAAGAACAACAGGAGGTCACGGCTCTCTGTTGAACAGGACTTGCGAGTGGCCCTCTCCTCAGTGCCACCAAGGATTAAAACATTCTGCGCGCCCCGACAGGCACATGTATCTCACTAATTTGTAAGTTGGCAAAAATATTTACAATAGCACATTTTCAATGCTGATTGCTGAAATGTTACATTTATAATTTTAGTTCAGGACCATGGACAATGCAGCTTCCTTGCATTGACAGTTCTCTGTGCTGAATTTCTGCTGAGTTTCCTTTGCCTCATTTTTAATGTTGTGACCTGTCTGGTTTAAATGAGTGTGTTGCTGCTTTGATGAAGCCTAATTTGATACAGTTTCAAATTAATTTCTGAAATATTTCGTTAATAAATATATCATGAGTAATATAGTTGTCTGTCACATTTTATTTGGCATTAGTAAATAATTATGCACATTTACAGATATTTTACATGATATGAGTGATAACACGTGTTATAAGGGCTATTTCGCACAATAGGTGTGCCTTGAGATTTGTACTTGTGCTTTGGTTTGCCTTGGGCACAAAAAGTTTGGGAACCACTGGTTTAGAGTAAACTTTCCCGGGGAGGCTGAGTAGTGTGATGCCTCTGTGATTGGCACACACCCTCTGATCCACCACCCCGGTCTGCCACTCCTTCCGTACTATTTCCGACTTCCACGCATGTTTAAGTCATGGATGTTTAAAGTTTTACTTTTTTAGATAAAACTGTGCTTCCCAACTAAAAAGCATGTCTCTCACTTATATAAGAGGCTCATGGCGGACGACTCCCAAAATAGCTGGAATGTTAGAGAGAAATGGGAATTAGAAGTTAGAACTAAACATCACAATTAGGATGCTGTTTGGAAAGGCTTGTGTATTGGCAGCCATAAGGAAATTAATAGCCAGTTATGGAAAGAGTTTGATTGGAAGCTGAAAATTATGTTTTTCAACACTCCTTTTGACGGCAAGTCTACACATGACAATGGACTCCTTTATCAAAAGGTGGAACGGCGTTAAAAGATACCTAGATGTCTAGCTAGTTGAAAAGGTTTTTAACTTAATTGAGTTTCAAAAGAACATTATGGAAAATGTCCCCGTGTAACCGATCCTGCTAAAGATGTAACTCCTTGTGTAAAATGCTTTTATTTATTTGTATTTACTTTACTATTATAAATGTATTTGTTATAATTATCTTATTTATTCCTTATTTTTACTTTATTTTATTTCATATTCTGTTTTACCATATTATTATTTGTCATTTGAATGGAAAAGTCCTATGTCTAATGAAGTATTTTAGAGGTTTGGTTTCATCAACAACATTTGATCACAACATACAGTACAGCAGTATTTTAGAGTAATCTGTGATTTTAGTTATTAATATCTTTGCAGTTTCTTCATCTTTAAATCAGAGACTCAGGTAATACCCGATTTTACCACAATGCTTATTATGGATCTTGCTGAAAGAGAAGAGCATTAGAGTCCTCAGTAGCTCGCCATCTGGACACCAGCTGGGGTCTGATCAGCCCCTCTGGGTCGCCTGGAGGAGGGTGGAGATGTTGAAAAACCCGAAACCCCCGATGATTCCAGAAACACCACTGAAGATGTGTTCTGATGCATCAGTAGATGTATGTTGAGAGTTTATAATAAGCTCTAACAGGCTGACAAAGCATTTATCAAATGAACAAATCTATTAAACGGACTAACAGTGAATGTTAATCAGTCAAATATTTTTTATCAAATCCTTGAAGGTATTAAAACGTTTCCTCTTTTTTTTATAATATCACATGTTGTACGATATCTGATATTATAGACTTTCTGGCTGTGGACTCTCAGAGACTGACTGTGAAGTCGTGGCCTCAGCTCTGACTGCAGTTCATACAGATCTGGGAGGGAGGGAGGGAGGGAGGGAGAGTGTTTGAGCTCCCACAGACTCACCCTGTGCTCCATGAGATGCTGGCAGTATGAATATAGAAAACTATAATATTAAATTAAATTGACATATGTTAAAAGTTGTTCCATTTCAAATTCAGTAAGTTAATGAAATGTGTCCTCTGTTTTTATACTGACACATGTTGTGATGTATGTGATATTATAGACTCTCTGACTGTGGACTCTCAGAGACTGACTGTGAAGTCGTGGCCTCAGCTCTGAAGTCTGACCCCTCCCATCTGAGAGATCTGGACCTGAGTGACAACGATCTGCAGGACTCAGGAGTGGAGCGTCTGAGTTCTGGACTGAAGAGTCCAAACTGCAGACTGGAGGCTCTCAGGTCAGTTCACTGACTGCAGTTCATACAGATCTGTTTGTGTTTATGATTTAGAACATTTCAATTATTTCATATTATTTCTGTTTTGCTAATGGTGGAATATCTAGCAGAATAACACACATTATAGAAGGTGAATGTGTGACGGAGAGTGTTGAGCTTCCACAGACTCTCCCTGTGCTCCATGAGTCAGTGAAGATGCTGTCAGGACTGAGGAGCTGTGAGGGAGAGGAATGAGTTCAGGTTAGGTCAAAGATCTGATGACAGAGAGAAACTGCTTCAGAGAGCTTGAGATCAGGTTATCTTGGGTTTGTATCTACGTCATTGCTGAAAATCACACATTGTTCAGCTCTGAACCGATCATTAAACTTTTAGTTATTTAAAGTAAGTAGGGCCGGGACTTTAACGCGTTAATTACGATTAATTAATTACACAAAAATTAACGCGTTAAAAAAATTAACGCATTTTAATCGCACTTATTTTTGCACAGCGGAACGTTTCTCACTGGATGAGTTTCAGGCGTACCGATTATACTGGAGCACCAACTAACGTTCATGACTTCAGCATGGGACTTCAAACAACAACAAACCACGGCGAACAATAGTCAAACATGAACGAACAAGCTGATGAGACCGCTTTGGTCGGCCCCGTGGATGGGACATTTTGTTTTAAAAAACGGACGGGTGGAAGCGTCGACAAGAGCACGGTGGTGTGCAAATTATGCAAAAAAGAATGTGCATATCACCGCAGCACATCAAGCCTAAAGTATCACCTAAATGCAAAGCATGTAGCAGCTAGCGTGGACGTTAGCCCGACTCCGAGTGCAAGGAACCACACCCTGACCCAACCCACACTCAACCAGATGACTGGTTTCAGGGCCAGGATGAGTAAGTCCACGTCTGAGAAAATAACCAACTCCCTAGCTCACTAATACAGGGCTCGACATTAAGGACTGCCCGATGGCCCGGGGCCATCTAGTATTTAGCTCGGGCAATGAAGCCTCACCTGCTGGTTGCCCGATCGGGCAATCTATTATGCCAGTATCATGCGGATCCAGTAATGAGTGACCCGACAGTAAAACTAAACATATCTACAGTATAACTAGTTTAGGTAGTTTGAGAGGTAATTAAAATAGCTACGTGTGATATTCTAACCTGAAGTGTGTGTTTTGTTCCGCTCACTGCTGCATGTGGTCATGCAGAGCTGCGTCTCGAGTCTCGACTCGTCAGCAGCAGCTGATCTCTCTCTCCCGTCAGATTAGACTTCACTCGCGTTTATGTCCATATCGATCAGATCCAGCTAGTTCTAGCTAATGATATGACTACCTGCTGATTAAAAGACAACTACACAATAAGTGTCGCTATGCAACTGGATGAGGCCACAAAGTATAGCGCAGCATTATGCATTTGTTTACATGCCCACCGGAACCCCGAGGCATTACCAACAGATCAACGCACAATCAACCCATACAGGACATCTCTTTCTCCACATGAAGTGTTAGACATTAGAGTTGACTATTCTTGTCTGTCACATACTCTTCTTGTCTGTCACATAAGTGGCGCAACTGAAGCGGTATTGCTCTAAAGGGAAATTATTTTGAACGAAGATATTTAGATTTGCCGGCTAACGGGAACTCTGACGTGTGCTTCGCGGATGCGCTCGCTCCTCTCGACTGCTGCTCGGGTCTGCTCGGTCAGCTTCCGGATGAGGAGGCATTCGTTCGACCAATTTACAGTAGTTAACATTACAAACATTTTTAACAGGGGCCATAATAGTGTAAATAATGTTTGTTTTGGCAGTTATAACTGAATGTAATGTTTTCTACTTTTTCCATCTGGGAAGGCATTTGCCTTCATCAGATGGAAAGTGTTTTGACCAACAACTTAAGTGTTTCTTATAGCTATGCAGGAAGCGGGCAAACACAAACAAGAACAAACAAACAAGTGAAATGAAGAATACAATTGAAATTGTACAATATAATATTGTGGTGGTTCATCTTATAATTCAGTCTAGAGAATGCACCAGACAGCATCTAAGACCTGCAAAAATTAAAAAATGTCTAGGGGGACGGAGGCCCCCCAAACCCTTCGTGCCATTTCGTCCGCATGCATTTTTCAGGGCAATCTCTATTGGGCTCAGGGCCATCTGTAAATTAGCTTAGATGGCCCTGTGCTTAAAAATGCGATTTTAAAAAATGCGATTAAAAATGCGATTAATTTCGATTAATTAATTACAAAGCCTCTAATTAATTAGATTAATTTTTTTAATCGAGTCCCGGCTCTAAAAGTAAGTTACATCATGTATTCTTTATTCAGACTGGTGACTCTCAGTTCTCCATCTGTAACTTCTGTGCTGAGGTTAATATGTGAGAGTTGTGTTGACTCTGAGCTGCAGACATCAGGCTGATCTCACTCTGATCCTCACTGAGCATCTTGATGCTAAAGTCTCATTTCTTCTTCTGTGGTTTAGTTCACTGACTGTGGCAGAGCGATGACGAGCGTTAGATTTAAGGAAACATTCTACACTGCGTAATTCACTCTGAACCTCTAACACCTGACATTCAATTTATATGTTTCATCATGTTTTAATTAAATGATATACAAAATACTTAAACACAATTGCACCCTAACAAATGTATTCACTATACAAACAGGAACATTGTTTTCTAAAGTTACATCATGTTTTCTTTGTTCAGTCTGAGGAGCTGCAGCTTGTCAGAGATCAGCTGTTCTGCTCTGGCCTCAGCTCTGAAGTCCAACCCCTCCCACCTGAGACAGCTGGACCTGAGTCACAACGCTCTGCAGGATTCAGGAGTGGAGCTGCTGGGAGATCTTCTGGAGAGTCCAGACTGCAGACTGGAGACTCTCAGGTCAGTTCTCCTTCTGTAACTTCTGTGCTGAGATGAATATGTGAGAGTTGTGTTGACTCTGAGCTGCAGACATCAGGCTGATCTCACTCTGATCCTCACTGAGCATCTTAATGCTAAAGTCTCATTTCTTCTTCTGTGGTTTAGTTCACTGACTGTGGCAGAGCGATGTTGAGCTTTAGATTAAAACATAACAAGAAAAATACAACACTGCATTTCACTCTGAACCTCTTATACATCTTATATTCTCTATCTATCGTTTCTTTTATTATCTTTTACTGTTTTTAAATGCCTTTGTCTGAATGTCTTTCATTTTTGTAAAGCACCTTGAATTGCCTGGTGCTGAAAGGTGCTATATAAATAAACTTGCCTTGCCGATCATGTTTTTGAATAAATTATATTAAAATACATAAATACAATCCCACCCTAACAAGGAATTCAGTATTTTCTGTTTCCAGAGGTGGAAGAAGTACTCAGATGATTTACTCAAGTAAAAGTAGCAATACTGCAGTGTACAAATACTCAGTTACATGTAAAAGTCCTGCATAAGTAAAAAGTTATAACATCCTTTCTCTGCCACTCTACCTGCTTTGGTGTCTCAACTGTAGGGACACCTGTTTGGTCAACATTATAAATCAAGTTTGGAGAGAATGTATCATGTGATCTCTTTCACAGCCCACATGCTGAACCCTTGTCTTGTTGTCCAGTTGTTTGGTACAGGAATGTTGTTTCTGTCTGTAATTCAAAGGCCAGTTCACAACATCTCTTTGGAGTAAGGCCGTGGAACTGGTCAGACAGTTATTAGTTCTAGTCTGCAAGCTCCTCCTCTGCTGTTGGCACTAAAGAGTTTCATTATGAAAACAGGAGTGATCCAGTTTCAATTGACGCCCATCAGCTCTGATCTGAGGCCACTCCCCCCCAGAAACAGTATTTCATTCTCAGTCCGAGCAATACTTTCTCAGTGTGCAAACTCGATTTAAGATAGGATAACTAATGCTAACTTCTAAAACTGTGTGAGTAACATTCTGTCTTTAGACTTCTCTGTTTCAGTGTGCTCTGTATAAATGTTCTGTAGTTTGATCTGATTGAAATTGTGATTTTAATCTCAAAACCGCTAAAGTATTTCCTGGCAGAAACTTATTTTTACAGAAACCTTAAAACTGAAATAACTGGTTGTTTGGGTTAACTTTGGTTTAAACATTTGTAGAATACTAAGGGCTTTATTGACTAGGGGTAACTGTATAGAGAACCGCAGTGACGCGTCCTAAAACCCGGAAGTAAGTTAGCATGTTTAGCACTTCCGGTTCCTTCGTCAAAAAGCAATGCATTTTCTCCATAGGGTTTTGGAAAATAGCTCGAAATAAGGTCTGTGGTTGACACAAATTTAAGAGATAAATCACGTTTTGTTCTAGGACATTAAATACATCAGCAGTGATTTTTGAAGAGTTTACGTGTCTGAAAAACGATGGTTGTTACCGAGTGGCTGAATAGGACTACAGAAATTGTCGAGGCCGTTGTACGTCATTACGCCGAACACGTAAACACTCCAGCTAACCTTTGTTTTCCCCCGTGTTCTGCTTGAAAGCAAGTACCTGCCTATCTTTAGATTAGATTAGATTACTTTATTGTCATTACAAAAATGCAAGCACAGTGTAACGAAATTTAAGGATGGTCTAACCAGATCGCAAAACAGTCAGTTACATACACATTTATCAGAAGTATATACCAAAAAAAATGATACAAAAATAAAGGTAAATAGATGGGAAATGTATAAATAGGAATAAATACACAGATAATAATAAATAAATACAGTGAATACAGAATTGCGCTTCAGCACAGCACACGACAACAACTAGGCAGTATGGGACAGCGTGGGGTTCTGTCAGCAGTCTGACTGCTGAAGGGAAGACGCTGTGCGTAGTCCTGTTGGTTCTACCCGGGAGGCTGCGGTAGCGTGTCCCAGAGCGGGCGCCACGTAGGGGGACAAACAGTGTGTGGTTGGGGTGGGAAGAGTCTCTGATGATGTTTCGTGCCCTTCGCAGGCACCGCTTTTCATAGACTGAGGCTATGGAGGTGAGGGGCATCTTGATGATGCGTTGTGCGATCTTCACCACCCTCTGCAGTGATTTCTTGTCCTTGACCGTGCAGTTACCGTACCACACTGATATGCAGGTGGAGAGGATGCTCTCGATGGTGCAACGGTAGAAGTTCATTAGCACCTGGGAGGATAGGCGGAGTGTTGCCAGTTTCCTCAGGAAGAAGATGCGCTTGTGAGCCTTCTTGACTAGGGCTGAGGTGTTGGTGGTCCAGGTCCTCCGAGATGTGGACTCCCAGGAACTTGAAGCTGGTGACCCGCTCAACCTCTTCTCCACTAAGATGGACTGGGGAGTGCGTGCCGTCTTTGTTCCTTCTGAAGTCCACAATGACCTCTTTCGTCTTCTTGGTGTTGAGAGCCAGGTTGTTGTTAGCGCACCACTCTGCCAGATGCTCAACCTCTTCCCTGTATGCCGTCTCGTCATTGTTGCTGACAAGCCCGACCACTGTAGTGTCGTCTGCAAACTTAACGATGGTGTTTGAGCCATGTACAGGTTTGCAGTCATGTGTGAAGAGGGAATATAGGAGGGGACTTAACACACAGCCCTGCGGGACACCAGTGCTAAGGATGAGATTCGAGGATGTGAGCTTGCCTATTCTAACATGCTGGGGTCTGTTTGTGAGAAAGTCCAGTATCCAGTTGCAGAGGGAGGGGTCGATGCCAAGGTCACTGAGCTTGGTAATCAGTTTTGAAGGAATGATGGTGTTGAATGCCGAGCTAAAGGCAATGAACAGGAACCGTACGTATGTGTTGCTCTGATCCAGATGGTAGAGGGCAGGGTGTAGTGCTGTGGAGATGGCGTCATCCGTACTCCTGTTCCGACGAAAGGCAAACTGGTAGGGGTCAAGTGTGGGTGGGAGGCATGATTTAAGCCGAGCCAGGACCAGCCTCTCGAAACACTTCATGATGGTCGATGTAAGTGCCACGGGTCGGTAGTCATTAAGGCTTGTTGGAGAGGCGTGCTTGGGAACGGGCACAATGGAGGTGTATTTGAAGCACGTGGGGACTTTTCCTTGGGCCAAGGACAGGTTAAAGATGTCAGTCAGGACCCTGGTCAGCTGCTCAGCACAAGAGCTGAGTACACATCCGGGGATGCCATCGGGGCCAGCGGCCTTACGTGTGTTTGTCCTGCTCAGTTCAGCATGCACATCTGTGGTGGAGAGTGTGAGGGGCAGATGGTCTGCAGGGAGAGTGGCCCTAGTGGCTACCTCATGATTGACCCTGTCAAAACGAGCATACAAATAATTAAGCTTATCTGGAAGAGAGGGGTCAGTGGACGGGGGGGAGGCCCGGGTGGGTTTGAAGTCTGTGATGGTCTGTAACCCCTGCCACATGCGTCGGGGGTCAGAGGTGTTAAAGTGCTCCTCAATCTTTAGCTTGTGGCAGCGCTTCGCCCTTTTGATGCCCCGTTTCAGCTCAGCCCTGGCTAGACGGTAGTCCTGCGCGTCTCCTGACCTGAAGGCGGTGTCACGTGACTTCAGCAGTTGGAGGACCTGCCCATCCATCCATGGCTTCTGATTAGGGAATATTTTGATCTGTTTGGTGGTGGTGGCATCACTGATGTAGGTGTTGATGCAATGCAAAACAGAAGAGGTGTATGCGTCAATGTCTACTTGGGAATCCATAGTGGTAGTTACAGCGAAGTTGTTCCAGTTGGTTATGTGAAGCTGATGCTGTAAATTGGACTCTGCTCCCTTTAGTATCTGTATATCTATATATCTGACCATTAGAATCTGTATTTTTTTTAACACCGTAGTTTTACAAATGATAGAATAATTAATTACCGGTGTTTTCCAAGTTTACTCGGCAGTTTGTTTCGTTAGCTAACGTTAGCTAAAGCTAGCGCTACTAGTTAGCTACGCAATGGTTTGTTGCTTTTCTCCGGGTTGCAGCCACAGGTCTTCGCATGAAACGCGCTCGTTCTTTCGTTTCCCGGCCAATGTTTTCCAAAGGAGAGTCTGGATTCGTGCCATGAGGTAAGCTGACGTTACATTTTTGTCCATGTCACGGTGAAATGTAAATGATGGGTGACTGTATCGCCGTTTTAGAGATGGCACTGCTGAAAAGACCGCAACATAAGTAAAGATAATGAATACATCCTATTAAAACCTGTGTGGCTTATATGATAAGTCTAATTAGTACAAGCAGCATAACGTTTCACCATGTGACTAAAGATTGTAGTCAGGGAAATCAGTTTGACATATTGAACTAATAACAAATCCCCTCTGGCTGGCAGAGAACTCTCTGCTCCATAGCTTCTCTTGGACGTAACATCACATGTACATTTTACATTTATATTCAATCTAATATTCCATCCCTCACATACTTTTGTATATATAATAACTTATATTTTGTTTTTATGCTACTGCAACACAAACATTTCCAAAATTGGGATCAATAAAGTAATATTATCTTAATTAAGAAATCTAACTATTATAATTAGTGTAGCAGCTGACACCTATTTTCAATATGGATTAATCTACCATTTATTTCTTTTAGTTCAATTTTGATCTATACAAATGTCAAAATAGTGAAAATGTTCACGAGACAAAGTGCAAGGTTATATCTTTAGATGTTTTGTTTTAGCCGATGTACTGAATATCTTAATGCTCTTATTTGTGACGGTGTGACTTCCATGAAACTAATATTGTATATCTTCCCAACAGACGAGCTGACAGGAAGCCCAATGCCTGTTCCCGCATCTGCAGCTGTCATGTCCTTTACAGAAGAGAAAAAGGCCTGTTTCCTTTAAAGCACAGAATGTAGAAGAGCATTCCTGCTGTCTGAGAGGGATAATTGATGGAATGGAGGAAGAAGCTGCGTGTCTAATGACTGAGGAGGAAGCAGGTCCATCAACACAGGTGGCTGCTAATGAAGATCCTCAACCACTATCTGAGAATGCCGAGGAGCAAGCAACCACGGTAGAAGGAAAAACTTCAATCTCAGCAAAGACACATAATGCAGCTAGAGATCCAGCTCGAGGAGTCCAAGGCAAAGCAGAGTTACTGCCGTGACAAGTATTCTGCCTCTCAGCCGAGTGAAAAGGTTCTTCGGATGGAGACAGGCTTGCTAGATAGAGACACATTCAGTGCTGTGTGTGAGTATGTTGCTCGTTTTGAGGGTTCCATTACATACCCAGAAGGTTGGTTCCCCAAAGCACTGAGTCTCGGAGACCACGTTTTCATGACCCTCATGAAACTGTGTCATAATTACACACACCTTCATCTGGCTGCACTCTTTCACTGCGGTGAAAGCACTGTAACATTTATAGAGGTTCTCCATAAATTACTTTTTAACCTCTTAAGCCCGAAGGTCCCCCCAGTGGACACCTCGCTCAGGAATTGCAGTTTTATTGCTTATAGATTATCAGAACATTTCAAAGGGGACACAGCCCCATTGGATATTAACCTATGGATTAACTACATCATCGTTTTTATCGTTTTAATGCCATTGAAGACCAGTTTAGAGCAGACAACGAGGAAGGTAAGCCTAGCGCATGTTAGTACCACTTGTTTTGATGTACGTTTTTGTTGATAACCTCGCGAGTTTGTATCTTTCAGTGTTGAGGTGGGCACCGTTAGATTCTGTGTCTTTACGATCATAAACAATGTGTTGGATGTGCAGCTAGGATAAGTAATAAGGGAGCGAGGAGTGATTTTCGGTGCAGTAATAGGTTAGCATTTTTCGCTCAGGGCTAATTCAGAGGCTCACTGTAAGAGGATAACAGAGTAGGCCTATGTTTTTTTTTTTTTTTTTTCACAACAGTTGTATTTGTATGGAATGGATACCTATAGGGATAATTCAAAGTAATAAAATGATTTTCACAGTGAAAAAGTTCAAATGGAACTGATGGTTCCCAAATTACCCAGAGGTGAGTTCGCTTGGACTTTATTTGTCTAAACCTCTCTAAAAAGGTCAAATTTAACTTGTTTTGCATCAATCTTGATACAGGGTACTTATTATATGTTATAGTTTGGATTCCTAAAGCTTTTAGTCTACCATCCCATCATTCAAGGGTGGTTTTCACTATAAGTAATGTTTTTTTTTAGGCGGACATTAGAATTTACATGTTTTTACTGTGTTCCATCTGAATTTACTTTAAAATAAAAACATCTATATTGATTCTGACACTTCTACATCCAACTCACAGATGTAAACTTGCTTTGAGAGAAAAGATTATTAATTTACCCCTTTTAGAAGTGAAGATATAGTCTTTGTTGTGTTAGTGGCATTTTCGAGCCTGAAACCTGAAAAACAGGCTCAGGGCTTAAGAGGTTAAGGACATAATGAGTACTGTTCCCAGCCGGGAGAAAAATAAAACCAGCTTGCCTTCTTCATGTCGGCACATCCAAAACTGCAGAATGATAGTGGATTGTACGGACATCAAAATTGCTATCCCCAAGCAAATGGATATCCAGAAAAGAGACCGACTCTGCTTACCGTGGCATGCACTCCTTCAAACTACTGCTGGGGGTAGCACCAAACGCTGTGATCACATACTGCAGCACACTATACCCAGCATCAACAAGTGACAAAGAGATAGTACGGGATTCTGGTGTTCTTCAGCATTTCAAACCTGGAGATCTGATATTGGCTGACAAGCGATTCTTAATCCAGAACATTCTTCCTGAAGGAGTCACTGTCAACATTCCCCCATTCCTCTGTCATGGCCAGCCGACACACAGCGAAGCACAGGCTACAAAGCTTATCGCACAAAATAGGATTCACGTCGAGAGAGCAAATGCTCGTTTGAAAGAATTTAGGATCCTAAAGTTCATTCCATCTCACCTGAGGCACTTCGCAGATAAACTGGTGCAGGTATGTTGCGCACTAGTGAACTTCCAACGTCCTCTCATAAAAGAGGTGGCAGAAAAATAGTGTCTTTTCACATGTAAACACATATGTTTCATACACATCTTTTCAACTCTGTAAGCCCCCCTCCCCCCTCTCAATCAACTTCCTCTTGACTGACTTTTCTGTTTATTTTATTTTACTATATTTATTTGTTTGCCTGTCCTTGTTTCTCTACCCTCCCTCATACTGTAAAGCGTCTTTGAGTTGTAGATAAGAGCTATATAAATAAAATGCATTCCTCTGATCTGAGGCCACTCCCCCCCAGAAACAGTGTTTAATTCTCAGTCTGAGCACTAGGGTAATTTCCTATTGCTGCCAATCAGTGGATTCATCTTCTTATTATAGACAAATGCATTTCCAAACATTTGGACTACCTATGTTGCAAATGTATTATCTTTTCAATTTACACACGGCATCTATTGCACGTCTGTCCGTCCTGGGAGAGGGATCCCTCCTCTGCTGCTCTCCCTGAGGTTTCTCCCATTTGAGGGTCTAAGGACAGAGGGTCTAAGGACAGAGGGTCTAAGGACAGAGGGTGTCGTATTGTCATACTGATATTCTGTACACATTGTGAAGACCACTGAGACAAATGTAACATTTGTGATATTGGGCTATATAAATAAACATTGATTGATTGACCAGCTGCAGAGAGTTAACTAATTAAAGGGGCGTGGCCCCACAGCTGTGACAACTCAGCAATCAGGACTGGTCTCCATTTTAGGCAGCACTCTCCTGGAGCTTCAGCTTCAGCATCAGACTGACAAAGACAATAGAGTCCTGCGGGAGGCAAAGAGGAGGCAAATCCTACTTTGAGCTAAGTATCGCTGGTGTTTGCTAAAACATGTGTATATAATATTGATGGCAAAATGAAGCTTTGAATGAAGCATCGAACCACTTGGACAATTGTGTCGGAAATAGGTTCATTTCTGGAAGCTTCAGTTACAGCGAGCTCTCCTGGCGAAGTGCAAGGCTGCATTGGGTTTAACGTATCTTTGCCTTGAAAAATATTCGATGCACACACACACTAAGACTGAATATCATGTTCTATTTGCAATTAAAGATTGATAATTGTGTGTATTGGGCTATTGAGAGGAGACTAGAGAGTGCTGGACATTTTTTTGGGAGGAGAGGGCCATTTATCAGTTATTAAAGTTGAAAAGCAAAGATTAAAATACATCCATTCCGGGCTTTGAACCAGCTGCGCGAGGACATCGCCGCATCCTGGCCGCCGACTCGACCCACTGGGCTTTCTATTCCTTGAAATATTGAACTGTTTTTATATTACTGATGACTGTCTTTTTGTTCACAACTTCTCCACATTTCGAAGTGTTTCCCGAGCCAGAACGACCTATCTTTCTTCCTGGCTTGCTCTATAATGATATCAAATGCAATACCAACATCAACTCAACAGCAACAACGCAAACTACAACAACAACCCACACATTGCGCATTGTTTAGAGCGGTCATAAAGTGTTGAAGCGCTAACATTTGAAACGGTTTCAACCTGTCACCTGTCAGAATCGAGACGAGGCAGTGCATTGAATCGCGTGAATGGACCGCGAACCAGTCAAGTGATTCATTACGGGAATGAAGCAGTTGCTGCTTCTGACGTCATATGTCACGTGATTTGAAGCAAGCTTCGAAGCACTGCTTCTATGGAATAGGAAGACCAGGGTTGAAGCTCCGTTCGAAGCTTCAGTGTCAAACTGCCATCACTAGTATATACTCCATTCCTGTTCATGTGTCCCCTAGCGTTAATTTCGTCAGCTATTTTTTTATTTAGTTTTAGTCTTAGTCCCGTGTTAAATTTCCTTTTTAGTTTTAGGTCGCATTCACACCAGCCTTGTATAGTCCGGTTGAATCGAACCCTGGTGCGTTTAGCCGCTTGGTGCGTTTCATTTGGGTCGGTGTGAACGCAGTCCGAGACCTCTGAAGTGAGCTAAACAACCGGACTCTGGTCCGCTAGAATAGGTGGTCTCGGAACGCTTGCTTGCAAACTCTGGAGTGGTTCATCGCTGGTGTGAACGCAGTCCGCACCAAAACATAGGAAGCGTAGTATTTACGTGTCACAAGAACGCGGATGTCTTGAAAGACTCTTTCGCTAAAGATTTTCTAAGACATCCGCGTTCTTGTGACACGTTGTTTAGTTAAAGAGTGAAGCAGAATTAAGTGTTGAACAGTGTCGTGTAAAGTAAAAATGCTTCGTAAACTACATCAAATTAAGAACACCTGTCTGGACTCTCTCTGTCCTCTCACATCTCGGCAGGCTCGTCAGTCCACTCCTGCTCCCTGGCTAAATGACGCACTGCGTGCTAATGGAACCGTCCTTCGGGCAGCAGAGCGGAAACGGTGGAAATCCAAACACCGTGACGACCTCCTAACCTATCAGGCTCTCCTCTCCTCTTTCTCTGCTTCCATCTCTCAGGCAAAAAGCACTTTCTTTCAAGATAAGATCCAATCTTCCTATTCCAATCCCCAAAAACTATTTTCCATCTTCTCCACCCTCTTGGACCCCCCCAAGGCCCCCCCCCCCCTCCCCCCTCTTGGACCCCCCCCAAAGCCCCTTCCCCCTCCTCCCTCCTGGACCCCCCCAAAGCCCCTCCCCCCTCCTCCCTTCTTCCAAGCGACTTTGTTAACCACTTTGAAAAAAAGGTTGATGATATTCGCTCTTCTTTTTCTGACTCACCCCTACTCACCGCTGGGTCACCAGACCCTCCTTCCACCCGCACACTGACCTCCTTCTCCCCTCTCTCGCCAAGTGAGGTTCTTACCCTCGTTACCTCTGCCCGCCCCACCACCTGTCCTCTGGACCCTATCCCCTAAAACCTCCTTCAGACTATGACTCCTGATATTCTACCGTTGCTAACCCATTTCATCAACACTTCTCTAACTTCTGGTCACTTTCCAAACAGCCTCAAGGAGGCGAGAGTAAACCCTCTCCTAAAGAAACCCACTCTCAACCCGTCTGATGTTATAAACTACAGGCCTGTCTCTCTCCTCCCGTTCCTGTCTAAAACACTTGAACGCGCTGTCTTTAAACAACTCTCCTGCTATCTCCATCAGAACAACCTTCTGGATCCGCACCAGTCTGGTTTCAAGGCAGGTCACTCCACAGAAACTGCCCTCCTTGCTGTCACTGAGGAACTGCACACGGCTAAAGCAGCCTCCCTCTCCTCTGTCCTCATCCTGTTGGACCTGTCTGCTGCATTCGACACGGTGAACCATCAGATCCTCCTTCGCACTCTCCAAGAACTTGGAGTCTCAGGCTCTGCACTTTCCCTCCTCACCTCATACCTCAAAGACCGCACCTACAGGGTAACTTGGAGAGGGTCCGAGTCCGACCCTTGTCAATTAACTACAGGGGTCCCTCAGGGCTCTGTTCTCGGTCCCCTCCTCTTCTCCCTGTACACAAACTCGCTCGGATCTGTCATTATCCCGCATGGTTTCTCATACCACTGCTACGCTGACGACACCCAATTAATTCTGTCCTTTCCCCGCTCAGAGACCCAGGTCGTCGCTCGCATCTCTGCTTGTCTAGCTGACATCTCTCAGTGGATGTCCGCTCATCACCTCAAGCTCAACCTGGACAAAACTGAACTGCTTTTCCTTCCGGGAAAAGATTGTCCCACTCTTGACCTGACTATCAACATCGGCACCTCTGTTGTTTCCCCGACTCAGACTGCAAGGACTCTGGGTGTGACCCTAGATAACAACCTGTCCTTCACTGCAAACATCGCTGCTGCAACCCGCTGCTGCAGATACACGCTCTACAACATCAGGAGGATGCGTCCCCAGCTGACCCAGAAAGCCACGCAGCTTCTGGTCCAGGCTCTCGTCACCTCACGCCGAGACTACTGCAACTCCCTCCTGGCTGGTCTACCTGCATGTGCCATCCGACCTCTGCAGCTCATCCAGAATGCAGCGGCTCGTCTGGTCTTCAACCTTCCTAAATGTTCCCACACCACGCCGCTCCTCCGCTCCCTCCACTGGCTTCCGGTAACTGCTAGAATCCACTTCAAGACACTGGTACCTGCGTACCATGCTGCGAATGGATCTGGCCCTTCCTCCATCCAGGACATGGTTAAACCGTACACCCCAGCACGTGCACTCCGCTCTGCATCAGCCAAACGGCTCGCTGCACCCTCGCTGCGAGGGGGACCCAAGTTCCCATCAGCAGAAACACGTGGGTTTGCTATCCTGGCTCCAAAATGGTGGAATCAATCAATGTTTCAGTATGACAATACGACACCCTCTGTCCTTAGACCCTCTGTCCTTAGACCCTCACATCGTACAAGGAAAAAACTTCTGAAGAAAACCCACAGTTTAAAGGGAACATGGGAGAAACCTCAGGGAGAGCAACAGAGGAGGGATCCCTCTCCCAGGACGGACAGACGTGCAATAGATGCCGTGTGTAAATTGAAAAGATAATACATTTGCAACATAGGTAGTCCAAATGGACTGAGCTCCCCATTGACATCAGGACAGCAGAAAGCTTACACACCTTCCGGCGCAGACTGAAAACTCATCTCTTTCGACACTTCGAGCAATACAATTACTAACAAAGCACTTATATACTAATAAAGGACTGGCTTATCTAAAGCCAGTTGAGTAGCACTTGAAATGGTTTGGCTCTATGAAACCTGATGTACTTATATGATTCTGTTTTCTTCAAGTTTGTGTCTTCTTGGTCGAACGCACTTATTGTAAGTCGCTTTGGATAAAAGCGTCAGCTAAATGCAATGTAATGTATTTCTGTTCCACTGTACCCTACTATTTCCACTTCCTGTCCTCCCTCCTTTTTAAGTATCGACTCAGGGTTGACCTGTCAATATTTCTGTCTTTTGCCACTGCACTGATGGATTCTCCAGGATTGCCATGAGTGGCCGCTCTCTCCATCTCCTCACTCTTTCTCTTGGACTTTCTTGGCATGATGGGTTTGATACAATGTTTTAAAACATAAAAAACACATCAGTACTGTAAAACTACATTTAAATACAAGGTTACCTGACATGTTGAAATGTTACTGTCAAAAGTAAAAAACATGGTTTATTGTGTAAACCACTTTACCACTTACCATGTGCTTCTCTCCATCACAGTGATATAGAAATGGTTGTTAATTTATGGTCACATGACAACACATGTGCACAGTTGCCTGGATACAGGGGGTGGGTCAATGGCTCATTTTACCCCACTCTCCCCTGCTGGGTAGCTTTACTTTTATCATGTATAATAATGTGTGTCGATTTATATTTTTTATTAATTAACCAAATCTGCAAAGTAACTGGTAACTAAATATATAACATAAGTTTAGGGAGCGACTAGTAGAACATTTGCCTACAAAATGTAGTGGAGTAAAATGATAAAGTAGCATTGTCGGAGCAAAAATGCTTGTTTTGCCATTGCTTATTATTTCTATTATTATCTTTATTTGTTTACACCATGTTTAATTCTTATTGGTTATCACTGGCAACTGTCCCATGGGTGTCGTTTATTGCCATTAGGTCACCTGTTGGATGCTGGTTTTATGTATGACTAAGAGGACAGGCTGAATATCTCCACTTTCTGTTGACTGAGGTCCGGACTTGTATATTATTTATTTTGTTTCGTTATGAAACATTGTCAAATCTAACTACAGTACGGACTCTTGTATGGAACGCGCCACAGCGAAGAGCAAAGTTTAAGCCTCTCAGCGGCATAACTCATAGGGAGTTTTGCTGCTACTAGCATAATGTTAAAATACTGAAGTAAGGTACAGGTACATACATCTTTTACTAATAAACACTACTTGAGTAAATGTCCTTTGTATATTTAACCACTAGCTTTTATGAAGCTACATGATGCTGATACTGACTGACTAGTTTACACTGAAGATGCTGTGATTTGATGACTCACTATTCCTAAAATAATAATCTGGATGTTTTTCTTCACATTTCTTTCAAAGTCATCCTGACATATTTGTGATCTTTGTAAACATTGTGATCTTGAGTTGAATCAGTTTCTGTGTTTGTGTGTGTCTGGCTGCACATCAAGAGTCTGTGTAGATGGAGCAGAGGCTCAGATGTGAAGTCTCCACTTTGTACTGAAGTACGTTCACGTTGTCTTTAATATGAATGAGAGCTCTTTCCCTCTTTCTGGATCTCACAGTTTTTAACCTGTTGGAGTTTCCACTTTCTAAACTTCTTCAGCTCTGATCAGATGATTAAACCTGGAGTTATTTCAAACAGGAACTTTGTTTTCTAAAGTTACATCATGTTTTCTTTATTCAGACTGAGGAGCTGCAGGTTGTCAGAGATCAGCTGTTCTGCTCTGGCCTCAGCTCTGAAGTCCAACCCCTCCCACCTGAGAGAGCTGGACCTGAGTTACAACGCTCTGCAGGATTCAGGAGTGGAGCTGCTGAGTTCTGGACTGGAGAGTCCAGACTGCAGGTCAGTTCACTGACTCTCTGTTACTGCTGGAAATCTCATGTGTTTCATTAGTTATTGAACCTGTTACTTGTACATGAATACTACATCAATACAATTCTATACAGTATGTCGTTTATTTTAATTTGTCTTACTTTAATAATCGTATTACACTCAGTCTGCAGTCATAAAGGTGGACTGTTCCTTTAAGGAAATACAGTAGTGATCCACTTTTGGTTTGTTAAGCAAAATGTACATTTTCAATCTTTAGAATAACGACGGTAATCAGAATGTATATTATTTTTGAATTGATAAAGTTTACTTTCTGAAGTATAAATGTTTTTCTTGCTTCCCATTGATTTCAATGTGTTTTCACAGATAATAAACAGAAGGCTGATATTATGATGATCAGAATGACAGTCACTGTAATTCAGGGAAAGCTCATTGATTAGAACACAGTAATGTTGAGCTACACATATAAACCTGAACATCTGATTGGATTATAAACAGATTTTTTATCCTCATCATGTTTCTTTATTCAGACTGAGGAGCTGCAGGTTGTCAGAGATCAGCTGTTCTGCTCTGGCCTCAGCTCTGAAGTCCAACCCCTCCCACCTGAGACATCTGAACCTGAGAGGAAACGCTCTGCAGGATTCAGGAGTGGAGCTGCTGAGAGATCTTCTGGGGAGTCCAGACTGCAGACTGGAGACTCTCAGGTCAGTTCACTGACTCTCTGTTACTGCTGGAGATCTCATGTGTTTCATTAACAGTTTAAACTAATGCTTATACATTTATTTAGTATATGTCATTTTGTTCATATTTTTCTTTTTCTTGTACTACATTTAGTCTGCAGTCATAAAAGTTGACTGTTCCTTAAGGAAACATTTTAAATATCCACTTTTAGTTGTTAATGTAAATGTAGTTTTTCAATCTTTAGTAAATGGTCACGTCTGAATAAAGAAGGCAATCTGAAACTAATATTAGTTTTACATTGATAAAGTTTACTTTCTGAAGTATAAATGTTTTTCTTGCTTCCCATTGATTTCAATGTGTTTTCACAGATAATAAACGGCAGGCATTCAGTTATTGGATTGGATTATAAACTGATGTGTATCCTCATCATGTTTACTTTATTCAGACTGAGTGGGCTGCAGGTTGTCAGAGATCAGCTGTTCTGCTCTGGCCTCAGCTCTGAAGTCCAACCCCTCCCACCTGAGAGAGCTGGACCTGAGTTACAACGCTCTGCAGGATTCAGCAGTGGAGCTGCTGAGTTCTGGACTGGAGAGTCCAGACTGCAGACTGGAGACCCTCAGGTCAGTTCACTGACTCTCTGTTACTGCTGGAATCTCATGTGTTTCATTAGTTATTGAACCTGTTACTTGTACATGAATACTACATCCAATACAATTCTATACAGTATGTCGTTTATTTTTAATTTGTCTTACTTTAATAATCGTATTTACACTCAGTCTGCAGTCATAAAGGTTGGACTGTTCCTTTAAGGAAATACAGTAGTGATCCACTTTTGGTTGTTAAGCAAATGTACATTTTCAATCTTTAGAATAACGACGGTAATCAGAATGTATATTATTTTTGAATTGATAAAGTTTACTTTCTGAAGTATAATGTTTTCTTGCTTCCCATTGATTCATGTGTTTCACAGATAAATAAACAGAAGGCTGATATTATGATGATCAGAATGGACAGTCACTGTAATTCAGGGAAGCTCATTGATTAGAACACAGTAATTGTTGAGCTACACATATTAAACCTGAACATCTGATTGGATTATAAACAGATTTTTTTTATCCTCATCATGTTTTCTTTTATTCAGACTGAGGAGCTGCAGGTTGTCAGAGATCAGCTGTTCTGCTCTGGCCTCAGCTCTGAAGTCCAACCCCTCCCACCTGAGACATCTGGGACCTGAGAGGAAACGCTCTGCAGGATTCAGGAGTGGAGCTGCTGAGAGATCTTCTGGGGAGTCCAGACTGCAGACTGGAGACTCTCAGGTCAGTTCACTGACTCTCTGTTACTGCTGGAGATCTCATGTGTTTCATTAACAGTTTAAACTAATGCTTATACATTTATTTAGTATATGTCATTTTGTTCATATTTTTCTTTTTCTTGTACTACATTTAGTCTGCAGTCATAAAAGTTGACTGTTCCTTAAGGAAACATTTTAAATATCCACTTTTAGTTGTTAATGTAAATGTAGTTTTTCAATTTAGTAAATGGTCACGTCTGAAGACAACGAGGAAGGTAAGCCTAGCGCATGTTAGTACCACTTGTTTTGATGTACGTTTTGTTGATAACCTCGCGAGTTTGTATCTTTCAGTGTTGAGGTGGGCACCGTTAGATTCTGTGTCTTTACGATCATAAACAATGTGTTGGATGTGCAGCTAGGATAAGTAATAAGGGAGCGAGGAGTGATTTTCGGTGCAGTAATAGGTTAGCATTTTTCGCTCAGGGCTAATTCAGAGGCTCACTGTAAGAGGATAACAGAGTAGGCCTATGTTTTTTTTTTTTTTTTTCACAACAGTTGTATTTGTATGGAATGGATACCTATAGGGATAATTCAAAGTAATAAAATGATTTTCACAGTGAAAAAGTTCAAATGGAACTGATGGTTCCCAAATTACCCAGAGGTGAGTTCGCTTGGACTTTATTTGTCTAAACCCTCTAAAAAGGTCAAATTTAACTGTTTGCATCAATCTTGATACAGGGTACTTATATGTTATAGTTTGGATTCCTAAAGCTTTAGTCTACCATCCCATCATTCAAGGGTGGTTTTCACTATAAGTAATGTTTTTTTTTAGGCGGACATTAGAATTTACATGTTTTTACTGTGTTCCATCTGAATTTACTTTAAAATAAAAACATCTATATTGATTCTGACACTTCTACATCCAACTCACAGATGTAAACTTGCTTTGAGAGAAAAGATTATTAATTTACCCCTTTTAGAAGTGAAGATATAGTCTTTGTTGTGTTAGTGGCATTTTCGAGCCTGAAACCTGAAAAACAGGCTCAGGGCTTAAGAGGTTAAGGACATAATGAGTACTGTTCCCAGCCGGGAGAAAAATAAAACCAGCTTGCCTTCTTCATGTCGGCACATCCAAAACTACAGAATGATAGTGGATTGTACGGACATCAAAATTGCTATCCCCAAGCAAATGGATATCCAGAAAAGAGACCGACTCTGCTTACCGTGGCATGCACTCCTTCAAACTACTGCTGGGGGTAGCACCAAACGCTGTGATCACATACTGCAGCACACTATACCCAGCATCAACAAGTGACAAAGAGATAGTACGGGATTCTGGTGTTCTTCAGCATTTCAAACCTGGAGATCTGATATTGGCTGACAAGCGATTCTTAATCCAGAACATTCTTCCTGAAGGAGTCACTGTCAACATTCCCCCATTCCTCTGTCATGGCCAGCCGACACACAGCGAAGCACAGGCTACAAAGCTTATCGCACAAAATAGGATTCACGTCGAGAGAGCAAATGCTCGTTTGAAAGAATTTAGGATCCTAAAGTTCATTCCATCTCACCTGAGGCACTTCGCAGATAAACTGGTGCAGGTATGTTGCGCACTAGTGAACTTCCAACGTCCTCTCATAAAAGAGGTGGCAGAAAAATAGTGTCTTTTCACATGTAAACACATATGTTTCATACACATCTTTTCAACTCTGTAAGCCCCCCTCCCCCCTCTCAATCAACTTCCTCTTGACTGACTTTTCTGTTTATTTTATTTTACTATATTTATTTGTTTGCCTGTCCTTGTTTCTCTACCCTCCCTCATACTGTAAAGCGTCTTTGAGTTGTAGATAAGAGCTATATAAATAAAATCATTCCTCTGATCTGAGGCCACTCCCCCCCAGAAACAGTGTTTAATTCTCAGTCTGAGCACTAGGGTAATTTCCTATTGCTGCCAATCAGTGGATTCATCTTCTTATTATAGACAAATGCATTTCCAAACATTTGGACTACCTATGTTGCAAATGTATTATCTTTTCAATTTACACACGGCATCTATTGCACGTCTGTCCGTCCTGGGAGAGGGATCCCTCCTCTGCTGCTCTCCCTGTGAGGGTCTAAGGACAGAGGGTCTAAGGACAGAGGGTCTAAGGACAGAGGGTGTCGTATTGTCATACTGGATTCTGTACACATTGTGAAGACCACTGAGACAATGTAACATTTGTGATATTGGGCATATAAATAAAACATTGATTGATTGACCAGCTGAGAGAGTTAACTAATTAAAGGGGCGTGGCCCCACAGCTGTGACACAACTCAGCAATCAGGACTGGTCTCCATTTTAGGCAGCACTCTCCTGGAGCTAGCTTCAGCTTCAGCATCAGACTGACAAAGACAATAGAGTCCTGCGGGAGGCAAAGAGGAGGCAAATCCTACTTTGAGCTAAGTATCGCTGGTGTTTGCTAAAACATGGTATATAATATGATGGCAAAATGAAGCTTTGAATGAAGCATCGAACCACTTGGACAATTGTGTCGGAAAATAGGTTCATTTCTGGAAGCTTTGCAGTTTACAGCGAGCTCCTCCTGGCGAAGTGCAAGGCTGCATTGGGTTTAACGTATCTTTGCCTTGAAAAATATTCGATGCACACACACACTAAGACTGAATATCATGTTCTATTTGCAATTAAAGATTGATAATTGTGTGTATTGGGCTATTGAGAGGAGACTAGAGAGTGCTGGACATTTTTTTTGGGAGGAGAGGGCCATTTATCAGTTATTAAAGTTGAAAAGCAATGATTAAAATACATCCATTCCGGGCTTTGAACCAGCTGCGCGAGGACATCGCCGCATCCTGGCCGCCGACTCGACCCACTGGGCTTTCTATTCCTTGAAATATTGAACTGTTTTTATATTACTGATGACTGTCTTTTTGTTCACAACTTCTCCACCATTTCGAAGTGTTTCCCGAGCCAGAACGACCTATCTTTCTTCCTGGCTTGCTCTATAATGATATCAAATGCAATACCAACATCAACTCAACAGCAACAACGCAAACTACAACAACAACCCACACATTGCGCATTGTTTAGAGCGGTCATAAAGTGTTGAAGCGCTAACATTTGAAACGGTTTCAACCTGTCACCTGTCAGAATCGAGACGAGGCAGTGCATTGAATCGCGTGAATGGGACCGCGAACCAGTCAAGTGATTCATTACGGGAATGAAGCAGTTGCTGCTTCTGACGTCATATGTCACGTGATTTGAAGCAAGCTTCGAAGCACTGCTTCTATGGAATAGGAAGACCAGGGTTGAAGCTCCGTTCGAAGCTTCAGTGTCAAACTGCCATCACTAGTATATACTCCATTCCTGTTCATGTGTCCCCTAGCGTTAATTTCGTCAGCTATTTTTTTATTTAGTTTTAGTCTTAGTCCCGTGTTAAATTTCCTTTTTAGTTTTAGGTCGCATTCACACCAGCCTTGGATAGTCCGGTTGAATCGAACCCTGGTGCGTTTAGCCGCTTGGTGCGTTTCATTTGGGTCGGTGTGAACGCAGTCCGAGACCTCTGAAGTGAACTAAACAACCGGACTCTGGTCCGCTAGAATAGGTGGTCTCGGAACGCTTGCTTGCAAACTCTGGAGTGGTTCATCGCTGGTGTGAACGCAGTCCGCACCAAAACATAGGAAGCGTAGTATTTACGTGTCACAAGAACGCGGATGTCTTGAAAGACTCTTTCGCTAAAGATTTTCTAAGACATCCGCGTTCTTGTGACACGTTGTTTAGTTAAAGAGTGAAGCAGAATTAAGTGTTGAACAGTGTCGTGTAAAGTAAAAATGCTTCGTAAACTACATCAAATTAAGAACACCTGTCTGGACTCTCTCTGTCCTCTCACATCTCGGCAGGCTCGTCAGTCCACTCCTGCTCCCTGGCTAAATGACGCACTGCGTGCTAATAGAACCGTCCTTCGGGCAGCAGAGCGGAAACGGTGGAAATCCAAACACCGTGACGACCTCCTAACCTATCAGGCTCTCCTCTCCTCTTTCTCTGCTTCCATCTCTCAGGCAAAAAGCACTTTCTTTCAAGATAAGATCCAATCTTCCTATTCCAATCCCCAAAAACTATTTTCCATCTTCTCCACCCTCTTGGACCCCCCCAAGGCCCCTCCCCCCTCCCCCCTCTTGGACCCCCCCAAAGCCCCTTCCCCCTCCTCCCTCCTGGACCCCCCCCAAAGCCCCTCCCCCCTCCTCCCTTCTTCCAAGCGACTTTGTTAACCACTTTGAAAAAAAGGTTGATGATATTCGCTCTTCTTTTCTGACTCACCCCTACTCACCGCTGGGTCACCAGACCCTCCTTCCACCCCGCACACTGACCTCCTTCTCCCCTCTCTCGCCAAGTGAGGTTCTTACCCTCATTACCTCTGCCCGCCCCACCACCTGTCCTCTGGACCCTATCCCCTAAAACCTCCTTCAGACTATGACTCCTGATATTCTACCGTTGCTAACCCATTTCATCAACACTTCTCTAACTTCTGGTCACTTTCCAAACAGCCTCAAGGAGGCGAGAGTAAACCCTCTCCTGAAGAAACCCACTCTCAACCCGTCTGATGTTATAAACTACAGGCCTGTCTCTCTCCTCCCGTTCCTGTCTAAAACACTTGAACGCGCTGTCTTTAAACAACTCTCCTGTTATCTCCATCAGAACAACCTTCTGGATCCGCACCAGTCTGGTTTCAAGGCAGGTCACTCCACAGAAACTGCCCTCCTTGCTGTCTCTGAGGAACGGCACACGGCTAAAGCAGCCTCCCTCTCCTCTGTCCTCATCCTGTTGGACCTGTCTGCTGCATTCGACACGGTGAACCATCAGATCCTCCTTCGCACTCTCCAAGAACTTGGAGTCTCAGGCTCTGCACTTTCCCTCCTCACCTCATACCTCAAAGACCGCACCTACAGGGTAACTTGGAGAGGGTCCGAGTCCGACCCTTGTCAATTAACTACAGGGGTCCCTCAGGGCTCTGTTCTCGGTCCCCTCCTCTTCTCCCTGTACACAAACTCGCTCGGATCTGTCATTATCCCGCATGGTTTCTCATACCACTGCTACGCTGACGACACCCAATTGATTCTGTCCTTTCCCCGCTCAGAGACCCAGGTCGTCGCTCGCATCTCTGCTTGTCTAGCTGACATCTCTCAGTGGATGTCTGCTCATCACCTCAAGCTCAACCTGGACAAAACTGAACTGCTTTTCCTTCCGGGAACAGATTGTCCCACTCTTGACCTGACTATCAACATCGGCACCTCTGTTGTTTCCCCGACTCAGACTGCAAGGACTCTGGGTGTGACCCTAGATAACAACCTGTCCTTCACTGCAAACATCGCTGCTGCAACCCGCTGCTGCAGATACACGCTCTACAGCATCAGGAGGATGCGTCCCCAGCTGACCCAGAAAGCGACGCAGGTTCTGGTCCAGGCTCTCGTCACCTCACGCCTAGACTACTGCAACTCCCTCCTGGCTGGTCTACCTGCATGTGCCATCCGACCTCTGCAGCTCATCCAGAATGCAGCAGCTCGTCTGGTCTTCAACCTTCCTAAATGTTCCCACACCACGCCGCTCCTCCGCTCCCTCCACTGGCTTCCGGTAACTGCTAGAATCCACTTCAAGACACTGGTACCTGCGTACCATGCTGCGAATGGATCTGGCCCTTCCTACATCCAGGACATGGTTAAACCGTACACCCCAGCACGTGCTCTACGCTCTGCATCAGCCAAACGGCTCGCTGCACCCTCGCTGCGAGGGGGACCCAAGTTCCCATCAGCAGAAACACGTGGGTTTGCTATCCTGGCTCCAAAATGGTGGAATCAATCAATGTTTCAGTATGACAATACGACACCCTCTGTCCTTAGACCCTCTGTCCTTAGACCCTCACATCGTACAAGGAAAAACTTCTGAAGAAAACCCACAGTTTAAAGGGAACATGGGAGAAACCTCAGGGAGAGCAACAGAGGAGGGATCCCTCTCCCAGGACGGACAGACGTGCAATAGATGCCGTGTGTAAATTGAAAAGATAATACATTTGCAACATAGGTAGTCCAAATGGACTGAGCTCCCCATTGACATCAGGACAGCAGAAAGCTTACACACCTTCCGGCGCAGACTGAAAACTCATCTCTTTCGACACTTCGAGCGATAGAACTATTAACAAAGCACTTATATACTAATAAAGGACTGGCTTATCTAAAGCCAGTTGAGTAGCACTTGAAATGGTTTGGCTCTATGAAACCTGATGTACTTATATGATTCTGTTTTCTTCAAGTTTGTGTCTTCTTGGTCGAACGCACTTATTGTAAGTCGCTTTGGATAAAAGCGTCAGCTAAATGCAATGTAATGTATTTCTGTTCCACTGTACCCTACTATTTCCACTTCCTGTCCTCCCTCCTTTTTAAGTATCGACTCAGGGTTGACCTGTCAATATTTCTGTCTTTTGCCACTGCACTGATGGATTCTCCAGGATTGCCATGAGTGGCCGCTCTCTCCATCTCCTCACTCTTTCTCTTGGACTTTCTTGGCATGATGGGTTTGATACAATGTTTTAAAACATAAAAAACACATCAGTACTGTAAAACTACATTTAAATACAAGGTTACCTGACATGTTGAAATGTTACTGTCAAAAGTAAAAAACATGGTTTATTGTGTAAACCACTTTACCACTTTACCATGTGCTTCTCTCCATCACAGTGATATAGAAATGGTGTTAATTTATGGTCACATGACAACACATGTGCACAGTTGCCTGGATACAGGGGGTGGGTCAATGGCTCATTTTACCCCACTCTCCCCTGCTGGGTAGCTTTACTTTTATCATGTATAATAATGTGTGTCGATTTATATTTTTTATTAATTAACCAAATCTGCAAAGTAACTGGTAACTAAATATATAACATAAGTTTAGGGAGCGACTAGTAGAACATTTGCCTACAAAATGTAGTGGAGTAAAATGATAAAGTAGCATTGTCGGAGCAAAAATGCTTGTTTTGCCATTGCTTATTATTTCTATTATTATCTTTATTTGTTTACACCATGTTTAATTCTTATTGGTTATCACTGGCAACTGTCCCATGGGTGTCGTTTATTGCCATTAGGTCACCTGTTGGATGCTGGTTTTATGTATGACTAAGAGGACAGGCTGAATATCTCCACTTTCTGTTGACTGAGGTCCGGACTTGTATATTATTTATTTTGTTTCGTTATGAAACATTGTCAAATCTAACTACAGTACGGACTCTTGTATGGAACGCGCCACAGCGAAGAGCAAAGTTTAAGCCTCTCAGCGGCATAACTCATAGGGAGTTTTGCTGCTACTAGCATAATGTTAAAATACTGAAGTAAGGTACAGGTACATACATCTTTTACTAATAAACACTACTTGAGTAAATGTCCTTTGTATATTTAACCACTAGCTTTTATGAAGCTACATGATGCTGATACTGACTGACTAGTTTACACTGAAGATGCTGTGATTTGATGACTCACTATTCCTAAAATAATAATCTGGATGTTTTTCTTCACATTTCTTTCAAAGTCATCCTGACATATTTGTGATCTTTGTAAACATTGTGATCTTGAGTTGAATCAGTTTCTGTGTTTGTGTGTGTCTGGCTGCACATCAAGAGTCTGTGTAGATGGAGCAGAGGCTCAGATGTGAAGTCTCCACTTTGTACTGAAGTACGTTCACGTTGTCTTTAATATGAATGAGAGCTCTTTCCCTCTTTCTGGATCTCACAGTTTTTAACCTGTTGGAGTTTCCACTTTCTAAACTTCTTCAGCTCTGATCAGATGATTAAACCTGGAGTTATTTCAAACAGGAACTTTGTTTTCTAAAGTTACATCATGTTTTCTTTATTCAGACTGAGGAGCTGCAGGTTGTCAGAGATCAGCTGTTCTGCTCTGGCCTCAGCTCTGAAGTCCAACCCCTCCCACCTGAGAGAGCTGGACCTGAGTTACAACGCTCTGCAGGATTCAGGAGTGGAGCTGCTGAGTTCTGGACTGGAGAGTCCAGACTGCAGGTCAGTTCACTGACTCTCTGTTACTGCTGGAAATCTCATGTGTTTCATTAGTTATTGAACCTGTTACTTGTACATGAATACTACATCAATACAATTCTATACAGTATGTCGTTTATTTTAATTTGTCTTACTTTAATAATCGTATTACACTCAGTCTGCAGTCATAAAGGTGGACTGTTCCTTTAAGGAAATACAGTAGTGATCCACTTTTGGTTGTTAAGCAAAATGTACATTTTCAATCTTTAGAATAACGACGGTAATCAGAATGTATATTATTTTTGAATTGATAAAGTTTACTTTCTGAAGTATAAATGTTTTTCTTGCTTCCCATTGATTTCAATGTGTTTTCACAGATAATAAACAGAAGGCTGATATTATGATGATCAGAATGACAGTCACTGTAATTCAGGGAAAGCTCATTGATTAGAACACAGTAATGTTGAGCTACACATATTAAACCTGAACATCTGATTGGATTATAAACAGATTTTTTATCCTCATCATGTTTTCTTTATTCAGACTGAGGAGCTGCAGGTTGTCAGAGATCAGCTGTTCTGCTCTGGCCTCAGCTCTGAAGTCCAACCCCTCCCACCTGAGACATCTGAACCTGAGAGGAAACGCTCTGCAGGATTCAGGAGTGGAGCTGCTGAGAGATCTTCTGGGGAGTCCAGACTGCAGACTGGAGACTCTCAGGTCAGTTCACTGACTCTCTGTTACTGCTGGAGATCTCATGTGTTTCATTAACAGTTTAAACTAATGCTTATACATTTATTTAGTATATGTCATTTTGTTCATATTTTTCTTTTTCTTGTACTACATTTAGTCTGCAGTCATAAAAGTTGACTGTTCCTTAAGGAAACATTTTAAATATCCACTTTTAGTTGTTAATGTAAATGTAGTTTTTCAATCTTTAGTAAATGGTCACGTCTGAATAAAGAAGGCAATCTGAACTAATATTAGTTTTACATTGATAAAGTTTACTTTCTGAAGTATAAATGTTTTTCTTGCTTCCCATTGATTTCAATGTGTTTTCACAGATAATAAACGGCAGGCATTCAGTTATTGGATTGGATTATAAACTGATGTGTATCCTCATCATGTTTACTTTATTCAGACTGAGTGGCTGCAGGTTGTCAGAGATCAGCTGTTCTGCTCTGGCCTCAGCTCTGAAGTCCAACCCCTCCCACCTGAGAGAGCTGGACCTGAGTTACAACGCTCTGCAGGATTCAGCAGTGGAGCTGCTGAGTTCTGGACTGGAGAGTCCAGACTGCAGACTGGAGACCCTCAGGTCAGTTCACTGACTCTCTGTTACTGCTGGAAATCTCATGTGTTTCATTAGTTATTGAACCTGTTACTTGTACATGAATACTACATCAATACAATTCTATACAGTATGTCGTTTATTTTAATTTGTCTTACTTTAATAATCGTATTACACTCAGTCTGCAGTCATAAAGGTGGACTGTTCCTTTAAGGAAATACAGTAGTGATCCACTTTTGGTTGTTAAGCAAAATGTACATTTTCAATCTTTAGAATAACGACGGTAATCAGAATGTATATTATTTTTGAATTGATAAAGTTTACTTTCTGAAGTATAAATGTTTTTCTTGCTTCCCATTGATTTCAATGTGTTTTCACAGATAATAAACAGAAGGCTGATATTATGATGATCAGAATGACAGTCACTGTAATTCAGGGAAAGCTCATTGATTAGAACACAGTAATGTTGAGCTACACATATTAAACCTGAACATCTGATTGGATTATAAACAGATTTTTTATCCTCATCATGTTTTCTTTATTCAGACTGAGGAGCTGCAGGTTGTCAGAGATCAGCTGTTCTGCTCTGGCCTCAGCTCTGAAGTCCAACCCCTCCCACCTGAGACATCTGGACCTGAGAGGAAACGCTCTGCAGGATTCAGGAGTGGAGCTGCTGAGAGATCTTCTGGGGAGTCCAGACTGCAGACTGGAGACTCTCAGGTCAGTTCACTGACTCTCTGTTACTGCTGGAGATCTCATGTGTTTCATTAACAGTTTAAACTAATGCTTATACATTTATTTAGTATATGTCATTTTGTTCATATTTTTCTTTTTCTTGTACTACATTTAGTCTGCAGTCATAAAAGTTGACTGTTCCTTAAGGAAACATTTTAAATATCCACTTTTAGTTGTTAATGTAAATGTAGTTTTTCAATCTTTAGTAAATGGTCACGTCTGAATAAAGAAGGCAATCTGAACTAATATTAGTTTTACATTGATAAAGTTTACTTTCTGAAGTATAAATGTTTTTCTTGCTTCCCATTGATTTCAATGTGTTTTCACAGATAATAAACGGCAGGCATTCAGTTATTGGATTGGATTATAAACTGATGTGTATCCTCATCATGTTTACTTTATTCAGACTGAGTGGCTGCAGGTTGTCAGAGATCAGCTGTTCTGCTCTGGCCTCAGCTCTGAAGTCCAACCCCTCCCACCTGAGAGAGCTGGACCTGAGTTACAACGCTCTGCAGGATTCAGCAGTGGAGCTGCTGAGTTCTGGACTGGAGAGTCCAGACTGCAGACTGGAGACCCTCAGGTCAGTTCACTGACTCTCTGTTACTGCTGGAAATCTCATGTGTTTCATTAGTTATTGAACCTGTTACTTGTACATGAATACTACATCAATACAATTCTATACAGTATGTCGTTTATTTTAATTTGTCTTACTTTAATAATCGTATTACACTCAGTCTGCAGTCATAAAGGTGGACTGTTCCTTTAAGGAAATACAGTAGTGATCCACTTTTGGTTGTTAAGCAAAATGTACATTTTCAATCTTTAGAATAACGACGGTAATCAGAATGTATATTATTTTTGAATTGATAAAGTTTACTTTCTGAAGTATAAATGTTTTTCTTGCTTCCCATTGATTTCAATGTGTTTTCACAGATAATAAACAGAAGGCTGATATTATGATGATCAGAATGACAGTCACTGTAATTCAGGGAAAGCTCATTGATTAGAACACAGTAATGTTGAGCTACACATATTAAACCTGAACATCTGATTGGATTATAAACAGATTTTTTATCCTCATCATGTTTTCTTTATTCAGACTGAGGAGCTGCAGGTTGTCAGAGATCAGCTGTTCTGCTCTGGCCTCAGCTCTGAAGTCCAACCCCTCCCACCTGAGACATCTGGACCTGAGAGGAAACGCTCTGCAGGATTCAGGAGTGGAGCTGCTGAGAGATCTTCTGGGGAGTCCAGACTGCAGACTGGAGACTCTCAGGTCAGTTCACTGACTCTCTGTTACTGCTGGAGATCTCATGTGTTTCATTAACAGTTTAAACTAATGCTTATACATTTATTTAGTATATGTCATTTTGTTCATATTTTTCTTTTTCTTGTACTACATTTAGTCTGCAGTCATAAAAGTTGACTGTTCCTTAAGGAAACATTTTAAATATCCACTTTTAGTTGTTAATGTAAATGTAGTTTTTCAATCTTTAGTAAATGGTCACGTCTGAATAAAGAAGGCAATCTGAACTAATATTAGTTTTACATTGATAAAGTTTACTTTCTGAAGTATAAATGTTTTTCTTGCTTCCCATTGATTTCAATGTGTTTTCACAGATAATAAACGGCAGGCATTCAGTTATTGGATTGGATTATAAACTGATGTGTATCCTCATCATGTTTACTTTATTCAGACTGAGTGGCTGCAGGTTGTCAGAGATCAGCTGTTCTGCTCTGGCCTCAGCTCTGAAGTCCAACCCCTCCCATCTGAGAGAGCTGGACCTGAGTGAGAACTATCTGAAGGATTCAGGAGTGGAGCTGCTGAGAGATCTTCTGGAGAGTCCAGACTGCAGACTGGAGACTCTCTGGTCAGTATTGTATTAAACACAGGGAGGTGTTTCTCACACTGGAGAATCACAACAGATTCATTATTCCACAAACAATATATTTTAAACTGACAATGCAAAGCCACATACATATTCAGATTTTTAACAGATTTAAAGGATTTAACAGAGGAGTGAACAAGGTATTCTGTTTTGTTCCCTGTCATGTTTTTAGTTTCTAGACTAATGAGCAGTTACTTCCTGTAATGCAGCTGAGGCAGGCAGTCGTAGTGTTTGTAGAGAAGATATGATGGGATGTAAAGCATGAGATCAGTCAGGACTCTGAAGCTAACTCAAAGAACAAACACTTATTTTAAACTGGATCTAAAACTGTTGGATTGTGTTAATCCCTACAGGATCAGAGGCGAGGCGATCAGAGCCAAGATCCAGAAGACCTGTGAGTAAACCATATCCTCCATTCATCAAGATATTGTACATTTTAAATCTGATCTTAAATGCATGTTCCTCATAGAACAACAAAACATTTGTTTTAATTCCATTTTCTTCTTTTATAAACTTTGTTTATTGATTTAATTAAACAGAGTGATGACAGAGCGGTTGTGATTGACAGTGTCACATTACATAACATGATACATTACAACAACAAGACAAACAGTCGGCTCGGTCACACAACAAAATGCAAACATTACATTACATTTAGCTGACGCTTTTATCCAAAGCGACTTACAATTACCAATTACAGGGACATTCTCCCTGGAGTAACTAAGGGCTAAGTGCCTTACTCAAGGGCACACTAGTGGATTTGAACTCACAACCTTCCGATCTTCACCCCACCTCACTATCCATTAGACCACCACTAGCCCAAACAAACACATAACCTCATTCTCTTCAGGTAAGAATACAAATAAATAAAAATGTTTCATATATATATATATAGTGGGGCAAAAAAGTATTTAGTCAGCCACCAATTGTGCAAGTTCTCCCACTTAAAAAGATGAGAGAGGCCTGTAATTTTCATCCTAGGTACACTTCAACTATGAGAGACAAAATGAGAAAAAAAAAAATCAAGAAAATCACAATTTATTTGCAAATGATGGTGGAAAATAAGTATTTGGTCAATAACAAAAGTTCATCTCAATACTTTGTTATATACCCTTTGTTGGCAATGACAGAGGTCAAACGTTTTCTGTAAGTCTTCACAAGGAAACACACAAGGAAGCCTTGAAATGCTTCTTACGAAGCCACTCCTTCGTTGCCCGGGCGGTGTGTTTGGGATCATTGTCATGCTGAAAGACCCAGCCACGTTTCATCTTCAATGCCCTTGCTGATGGAAGGAGGTTGTCACTCAAAATCTCACGATACATGGCCCCATTCATTCTTTCCTTTACACGGATCAGTCGTCCTGGTCCCTTTGCAGAAAGCCCCAAAGCATGATGGTTCCACCCCCATGTTTCACAGTAGGTGTTCTTTGGATGCAACTCAGCATTCTTTCTCCTCAAAACACGTCTAGTTGAGTTTTTACCAAAAAGTTCTATTTTGGTTTCATCTGACCAGGTGACATTCTCCCAATCCTCTTCTGGATCATCTAAATGCTCTCTAGCAAACTTCAGACGGGCCTGGACATGTCCTGGCTTAAGCAGGGGGACACGTCTGGCACTGCAGGATTTGAGTCCCTGGCGGCGTAGTGTGTTACTGATGGTAGCCTTTGTTACTTTGGTCCCAGCTCTCTGCAGGTCATTGACTCGGTCCCCCCGTGTGGTTCTGGATCTTTGCTCACCGTTCTTGTGATCATTTTGACCCCACGGGGTGAGATCTTGCGTGGAGCCCCAGATCGAGGGAGATTATCAGTGGTCTTGTATGTCTTCCATTTTCTAATAATTGCTCCCACAGTTGATTTCTTCACACCAAGCTGCTTACCTATTGCAGATGCAGTCTTCCCAGCCTGGTGCAGGTCTGCAATTGTGTTTCTGGTGTCCTTTGACAGCTCTTTGGTCTTGGCCATAGTGGAGTTTGGAGTGTGACTGTTTGAGGTTGTGGACAGGTGTCTTTTATACTGATAACGAGTTCAAACAGGTGCCATTAATACAGTTAACGAGTGGAGGACAGAGGAGGCTCTTAAAGAAGAAGTTACAGGTCTGTGAGAGCCAGAAATCTTGTTTGTTTGGAGGTGACCAAATACTTATTTACCGAGGAATTTACCAATTAATTCATTAAAAATCCTACAATGTGATTTCCTGGATTCTTTCCCCCATTTTGTCTCTCATAGTTGAAGTGTACCTAGTGTTATCTGTGTGTGATTATTCTAGCGTCCAGGACAGAAGTTTAAAAAGGAGACTAAATGGAGTCTCTGAGAAGGTTCAAATTGGTACTTTAATTAATAAAAAGCGTGGTAATGTCACAAACAGAATATTGTCCGAACAGAAATACAGCTGTGATATATATCCTCTGCTGGCTCCTCCCTGCAGACCAGCTCACCACATTTCAATATCCGTTGTTACGCATATCAGAGGATAAAGACACTGTACATTCAATATATATCTAAACACGCCTTTTCTCTTCCTTAACTCTTTCATGACTTTTCATAACACATTCTAAACGCTGTAATCAATACTCCTAAAAATACAGGAAATACTTCACAGCAGTTTGGTTTCCGGTCGTTCTGAATGTTGTCACATGCTACCCACATCTGTAAACAATAACGTACTCAAATAAACTGTACCTTATCCAACAATAATAATATCTCGACGTCTATAGTTGTAGTGTTGAAATCAGTAGGTTTCGCTGTGCAACATCATATCATATCGCTGCTAAATTCACCTCTATAGTAAATGGTATATTAGCCTCATGCTAACCGGAGATGAAGGATTTTCAGAATAAAAGCTTAACAACTGGTTGTGTACAAGATCTTCTGGTTTTTCAGTATAAAACAGCAATTAAACTGACTGTGTGTTTAAGGTGCACTATGCTCTCAAAACATTGATTTTAATTTCGAACAGTAGGATGAAAATTACAGGCCTCTCTTCTTTTTAAGTGGGAACTTGCACAATTGGTGGCTGACTAAATACTTTTTTGCCCCACTGTGTGTATATATATATATATATTAGGGCTGTCAAGTTAACGCGTTAATAACTTAAAAAAAAAAAATTAACGCCACTAATTATTTTAACGCGATTAACGCATGTGTATTTTTTTCCTCTGCCGCCCCGTAGTTTCAGAGCGCATGGAGTTTAAAGTACCATCTGCTGACAGCCCCGCTCCTGCCGCCCGCTTGTGGCAGACCACACTTCCACGCTCACCGACTGGCCATCGGGAGGACCGGGAGGGTGTGTGTATGTGTGGCCCGAGCGAGCGAGAGAGAGACCTTACGTGCATTGTTGTTGTTGTTGTTGTTAGCATCTGGTGCTAGCTAGCTGCGCTAACGGATATAAGGAGCTGTTTAAATGAAAACAGAGGAGCGACATTTCGCCACAACTGAGCCGAGCACTTGACTTGATGCAGGAAGCCAGACAGTGGGACATTGGAGGAGAAGTCAGCACACTCATGATTGCAGCGTCCAGGCAGCTCCCGTTCGAGCATATGCCTTGAGTTGCACATAGCTCCAACGATCCAACACACACACACACACACACACACACACACACACACACACACACACACACACACACACACACACACACACACACACACACACACACACACACACACACACACACACCATTTGTATTGTATGAGAGGTTCCAGGTTGTTGTGTTTAATATTCATGAGAATATTTGTCATTGTTCAAATGATAATAAACATACATATAAAGCATATTTGTCCACTCATATGTTGATAAGAGTATTAAAAACTTGAAAAATATTCCTCTAAGGTGCATTTAGAACAGATAAAAAATGTGCGATTAATCGTGATTAACTACGGACAATCATGCGATTAAATATTTTAATCGACTGACAGCCCTAATATATATATATATATATATATATATTGTGTGTGTATATATATATATATATTGTATGTGTATATATATATATATATATATTAGGGCTGTCAGTCGTTTAAAATAGTTAATCGCGATTAATCGCAAATGAATCGTACATTTTTTATCTGTTCTAAATGCACCTTAGAGGAATATTTTTCAAGTTTTTAATACTCTTATCAACATATGAGTGGACAAACATGCTTTATGCTAATGTTTATTATCATTTGAACAATACAAATATTCGCCTGAATTCAACCTGGAACCTCTCATACAATACTCTCTGTGTGTGTGTGTGTGTGTGTGTGTGTGTGTGTGTGTGTGTGTGTGTGTGTGTGTGTGTGTGTGTGTGTGTGTGTGTGTGTGTGTGTGTGTGTGTGTGTGTGTGTGTGTGTGTGTGTGTGTGTGTGTGTGGTGTGTGTGTGTGTGTGTGTGTGTGTGTGTGTGTGTGTGTGTGTGTGTGTGTGTGTGTGTGTGTGTGTGTGTGTGTGTGTGTGTGTGTGTGTGTGTGTGTGTGTGTGTGTGTGTGTGTGTGTGTGTGTGTGTGTGTGTGTGTGTGTGTGTGCTGGCTCGTTGGAGCTATGTGCAACTCAAGGCATATGCTCGAACGGAAGCTGCCTGGACGCTGCAATCATGTTGCGCACTATCCGTGCTGAGTGTGCTGACTTTTCGTACAATGTCCCACTGTCTGGCTTCCTGCATAAAGTGCTCGGCGAAATGTCGCTCCTCAGTTTTCATTGAAACAGCTCCTTATATCTGTTAGCGCAGCTAGCTAGCACCAGATGCTAACAACAACAATGCACGTAAGGTATGCCTCGCTCGCGCCACACACACACACACCCTCCCGGTCCTCCAGATGGCCAGTCGGTGCCTGCCGGTGAGCGTGGAAGTGTGGTCTGCCACAAGCGGACGGCAGGAGCGGGGCTGTCAGCATCAGCTTGTAGACTGTATTTTAAACTCGATGCGCTCTGAAGCTACGGGGCGGCCGAGGAATTTTTTTTCCGTTAATCGCGTTAAAATAATTAGTGGCGTTAATTTTTTTTTGCGTTATTAACGCCTTAACTTGACAGCCCTAATATATATATAAAAACAACAACATATATTTATATATATATTTGGGTCTTATTCCGGAATATCCGGGAAGGTCATCCTCTTTGAATAGGCATAGAAAGGCCCCCAGACACTTTGGAACATCATGGAGGAGCCCCTCAATGCGTAAAGGATTTTTTTCAAGCTGCAAATGATTAAAAATGTCCCTTATCCACATAACGTGGGAAGGTGGTGTTGGTGATTTCCATCTTGTTGGGATAAGACGTCTTGCTAGTAATGTTACAAAGGCTATAAGGTCTGCTTTGAGCCTAGGCAAAGGCAGGTTTGGGCATAATGTTCTAACAATGTTTTCAAAAATGTTTTAAAAATGTTTTTAGAGAACGTTATCCTACCCTTCAGAAGAACATTCTGGGAACCTAAATTAAACATCCCGCTGAAAACGTTTTATGAATAGTAGGGCATAATGTTCTAACAATGTTATCAAAAACATCTTAAGAAGGTTATCACGGGGTTTGTCGAGCAAAGCACATGGTGTAGTCCCAAACGATTGCTGAGGATTCTGGGTAGTGTAGTGTCTACTGCCATCCTAAACTCCGAAAAAATATTTGGGGAATCGAAGGGGAAAAATACAAAAGCATTTTTCACAATTTAAACCAATCAATGTTGTGTAATTAACAAGGATGATCTGGTGTTTTTTAGTCGATGAGTAGTGCAGATATCACTGTAAAATCAATCGACAGTAAGGGGAATACTTACTTCCTGGTGTAAAATCCTCCGTTATCCAATGGGAATGGACGCTCACATTGCTCACAACTGCTGCCGACATGGACGGATGCAGTGCTTCCCTGAGCGTGAAATACCGCCGCCGATGGGAATACATTGCAATCAGTTGAAAGCTCTTTGCGTCCGTTTATGAAGCTGAAGGAGCCTCGGCGCGTCCCAACTGCACGCCACGGGACCCTGAGCAAGCGGCGCTCCTGGACGTTCAGGGAGTGAGAGTGTGAGAGTGTGTTGGTTTTTCTGGCCCTTTTGTGTTATCTGATGGTTTGCAGGGTCTCCTTAGAAACTGGCAGGCTTCTCTCCCGGTCGCCACAAAATGACGTGTCGGGGTCAGCAATTGTTGATTTCTGTTGGTTCTCTCGCGTCCCAGGAGAGAAGTTAAAATAAAGAGACAAATGTATTCTCTGAAAAGCTTCAATTTGGCTATTTTAATTAAGTAGCGTGGTAATGAAACAAACAGAGGAGTAGTTGTCTCCAAGTGGTTCCGGTGAAAAGAGCGCACAAAGCCTCGGCACCTATCTATATATCTCACTCCTGACTCCTCTTCAATGGCGACCGGTGACGTAGGGGGTCCTCCCGCCTCTTTCTACTATGTCCGATATCGCGTAAAACAGAGGATTTAAACGTTGTGTATTCATTGCATCACTCCACACGCCTTTTCTCCTCATACACTCTTTCATGACTTTTTATTTAATGCATTTTCACGGCTGTAATCGTTGTTAACGTAAAACCGAAAGTCACTGTTGATATCCGGAGACTCCTTCCAGTAAAGCTTTTCAAAATAAACTTTAGCAACAACGTTAGCCACAAGCCAATGTTAACCGGAAATGTTTTCAGAATAAAACAGTTTTAAGCTTACTGTATGTTTAAACTAAATTACGTTATTAAACATTGATTTTAATTTCTTACAGTATACACTGAAACAGATTTAGGGAGTGTATTCATTTTCACTCATTTTTTATCCTCGCGGACAAATTTAAAGGGAGCAGTGACTAGTGTTCAAAGTCTTTTTTTGCACACGTTCTAAACAGGGTGTAGAATTGGTCTTAAAGAGACTTTTACATTTGGTAGTAACTTGTATTCCAAGATATGTAAAGCTTTGCAGTGATACTTTAAATGGGAAGTTATGTAAAGGACATTTACGTGCGGTTGAGTTTAGAGGAAATAATTCTCTTTTACCAAGATTAAGTTTATATCCTGATATGAAACCGAATGAGTCCAAGTCCAAGTGTAGCAGGGATGGAAACAGACAAGTTCGAGAGGTACATAAGAAGGTCGTCCGCATAAAGAGAGACCCTCTGTTCTGCGCCATTTCGGGTTATCCCAGTAATCAGGGCGTTAGAGCGAAGCGCAATGGCGAGGGGCTCAATCGCGAGGGCGAAAAGCAAAGGACTCAAAGCGCAACCCTGTCTGGTGGACCTATGAAGAGGGAAATATTCCGATTGATTGTTATTAGTTCTAACGGAGGCCTGAGGCGTCATAAACTTTTTCCCAAAGCCAAATTTGCCGTGGAGGGCGGGAGTTTATAAACCAAAGAGTAACCGCCCTTACGGGACGCTGTAATAAGTAAAGCGAACGCACCCGCAAGGACACCTGGCCTCCTATTGGTTGAGGGATTTTGACAGGGTTGTTGCACAAAAGTTCAGAGCGCGCACAGAATAAATCTGAGAGCAGATATTTAACGAGCGCACAGAAACAGCCTGAGTGCGAGGAGACGGTTTAAGCTGGAACACAGGAAATCTGAAGCAGCAATATATCTGAGTGCAAGCTACAGTTTGAGCAGAAACAGAGCAAATCTAAGTGCAAGCAGGCACTATTTGAGTGCGAGGACAGGGTGAGGGAAAGAAATCAATAAAGTCTGCTCTCAAATTTAAATACCACGCTCTTGAATAAAGATAGGGAATAACCCCCATACTCTGCAGCGTGATTCGGAGCACCGCTGGGTAGAGAAGTCCAAACTTAATGCCCGGACATGAGTGCGGGCATTAAGTTGACGCTTGACAGTTCCAAAAGCGATGCTGGAGGTGAAGTCAGCAAAGATAGAAATCCTCTTAGCCTGACAGAGGAGGGGAGACAGTTCCCCGGCCCGACCTCGGATCTCATTGCGAGTGTGAAAGTAATGAACTCTTACGACGAATGGTCGGGTGCATCTCCCTCTCTGGGCCTGTCCCGCAGTGTTCGATGGGCTCGATCTAGCTGGGGCTTTTCATCCAGGCGAAGTATTTCCTCAAGTAGTTTGGCGATAAACTCAGTAGGACGAGGTCCCTCCATTCCCTCCGATATGCCCACCAGCCGAATATTATTCCTTCTGGATCTCCCCTCCAGGTCCTCGCACCGATCATCAGCATGTTTAGCCTGAGCCGTTAGCCTGCTAACTGTAGCTTCCAGCTCCGTTATCCGGCCGCTATGGTCCGTAGCAGCTCGTTCAAGCTCAAGCACAGTTTGCCCGTGTTGCTCGACTTTAGCTTGTAATGGTCCTATTGACTCTTTTAGTTCTTTTCGGACAGAGGTAATCTCGGAGCATAGGCTCGAAGACAAAGAGTCAATTTTTTCCAAAAACTTCGGCTTTCAGGGACTCCATCATAATTTGTAAAAGTTCAGCGTCGAGTGCAGTAGCTTGAGCCACCTCTCGAGTAGCGTTAGCCGGGTCAGGCAAACGCGAGGTTTTGCTGCGGCCTCCTCTCTGTCCTCCGGATATTTGGCAGAAGACATTTCAGTTGTTTTGGTTAACAAAAGTCACATACGACGAATCCGTAGTTTATGTTCTATTTCATTTCAACAACCAAAGTTGAGCAGGATTTATGAAATTAAGTCACATACTCAGGAGCAGCGGAGAAACACGTCTTACATCCTAATTCCATTTTCATTTAGTTGTTTAATGTTTCCCTTTCTTTACGTTTTATTATTATTTTTCTCTGTCCCTTTCTTTAAGTTTTATTATTATTTTTCTCTGTCCCTTTCTTTAAGTTTTATTATTATTTTTCTCTGTCACTTCTTCTCTCAGGTGACTCTGATGTGGAACAGGAAGTGCAGACCGACAGAAAGGTGAGCAGTTATACAGAGTGAAGTTTATTTATTATTGTTTCATCACTGAATCAAATGGAATTATTGCTCATTATTTTTCCGGGATCCAGAGAAAGATGCGAGCTATTCATAAATATAGACTAGACAACAGTACATTTTGGAAAATTAAGAAATATATTTAATTATGTAGGCCTACCATTATGTACTCATCTGCTGTCCTGCCACAAAGTGCTGTGATTGGCTGGTGGGCTTGCTCAGCGCTATCTCACGTGTTAACCCGTTAGTGACCAAAAGATGGGAGGAGCAGTTGTAGAGTGCAAAGGTTTCACCACTGAATAAAATGTCATAGCTGTTCATTGGGATCCAGACAAATCTTAGTCTCCGTTTTATTTTCTACTTTCTTGTTTATTTCTAGTCTTCCAATTGTTATTGTACAATGCCATGTCTTTTATGCTGCTGCAAACACAACATTTCCCAAATTGGGATCAATAAAGTACTTCTTATCTTTATTATCTTATCTTTTAATAACCTGTTTGAAATCAACAATGAACCGAGAGGGGGAGGATCTTTTTGACTAATTTTGATTTGGTTTTCCGATGTTATGCTCTGGAATTGTAGTTTATGTTCATTTGAACTTGATTTCTATTAAAATAACTAACTTTGTGTCTATCATAACTCCAGGCTCCAGTTTCCTTCTCACCTGAACGCACATCTGAATCTTCATACAGGTAATCCTATAATCTGTTCCTAACCGTGACCTTTCCCCCCCCCCCCCGACCTGCTGGGAATCCCCCGTCAGAAACTCTTGTGCACACACTCTGACTCTCACTCAATAACACCTGTTCTGAGGCTAATGCTGTCACCAGTACAGGTGAGTTCTTTTTAGAGCTAAGATATGTGATTTTCAACCACTGTGCCACTAGTGTGCGATCGTCAGGTGGTCCGTGGGTAATCTTCCAAAGACACTTAACCGGTGCATAACGATTTAATTGCCTATTTTAAGCATCTGTGCCTGCAATATAGCGGCTGGCTAGGTAATGAAATACTCTTCCATGCCAGTAGGTAGCGGAAGGTTATTTGTTCATTTAAGATAGTAGAGTGATGCGTGGGAGAGGTTGCAGTGACAGGACGAACAGCAATATGAAATGCTCGGGTCATGGACACAGATCTAATCCCTAATCTTTTGTTTGGATTGATTTTCACCGTGGATCAACTCTGTGACGCTCAGTGTTTGGGGAAATCTATCCAACAGTGCCATCGTACCAAGCAAACATATCTCAAAACAAAACAGGTATACCAGGCTACAATGTGTCAGTTTCCAATTATTGTTGTCATTGGTGTGCAGCAGGATTATTATTTTTCTATGTAATAAATTAACCGCGGTCCTTCTGGCGATTTAGTTTGGTGTCAGGCTAACCGATACGAAAGGGCCTGGTCCGCACCAGGCTCTTTCTTCAATTCATTCCCATGAGAGCATGCGACACATGGGGCTGTGGTTTGTTTTTGTGTGGCAGCCCTAAGTTAAAGATAATGAACTTTTCATAAAGCGCCGGTGACGTCACTGTAGAAATCGGATGAAAAGCTTGTTTTGGCCATGTCAGTCAGACAGAAACAAACATAACAAAAACCAAGAGGCCCCTTTGTTGGAGCCGATTAACCGGGTCGACAACGGATGTTGCTGCCGGTGAGTGTGAGTGTGAGTGTGTGTGTGTCTTCCACCCTCGCTATATGGCTGCGGTGAGAAGCTCATTCATACACACTGTGAGAGCAAGAATCTTCCGGTTGGCGCTCAAAGTGAAGAAACGATATCATAATAGTATATAGTAGCACAAACAGATGATAACATTCCTGCTAGTTTGTCTAACAACAGCGGTAGTACGTTGCACAGAGTGTTTATTGTGATGAAACACTGGGAGCGGGTGCTTCCAGAGCTAGGTAGGTCCAATACTCCAATTGGCTGCAAGCCTTCAGGTTCATGGCGTTTGTCTTTAATGTTGCTTTGGGACACAAACCAACTGACAGATGCAATTCCATCAAAAAAGGCCCTTAATTGAAACAAATCTAAATGTCTGAAGATTTCTCAAAAGGGAGTGGACTGGTCCCCTGGTTGTTATCAGTCCTTACAACACGGCCCGTTTCCCTGCGCTGCACATGAACACCTAAACACATCTGTAGACCAACAGGCCAGTGAAGACTTGTTGTAGTAACCTGTCCCCTGCGTGTCTACAGGTTCAGGTGTCCTGGTCCAGGTGAGTTCCAGTGTGCTTCGACTGGCCTGGTGTTCGTCATGGTTCAGGAGGCGGAGCTTCTGTACAAGGCGGTCCCTTGGGGGGAGAGCCTCCTCCAATCAGCTGGCAAGCAGGCAGCAGGGCCGCTGTTCAACGTGGAGAGTTCTGTTGAAGCTGCCGTCGTCCAGCTCCACCTGCCACACAGCGAGACAGAGGACGGTAAAGACATAGTGTTAACAAATACACTTAGATAATGAGGAGCACCTTATTCTATCCACTACCCATGGGCGCGGGAAGGGGGGTGCTGAGGGCGCTGCAGCACCCCCTAGTGGCGGGCAGGGGGTGCGGAGCTCCCCTGTCTATTATTTGACGGTTATTGCTGCTCCCGCTGTGCATAATCTGTGTAATATGTAGCCAATAAATTCCACATTGTTGGCTACAATTCTGTAGCCCGGACGGCAGGACTGTAATTTCCAGTGTTCAGTGAATGCAACAGAGGCAAGACACCAGACGTGTGTGTGTGTGTGTGTGTGTGTGTGTGTGTGTGTGTGTGTGTGTGTGGTAGTGTGTGTGGTGTGTGTGTGTGTGTGTGTGTGTGTGTGTGTGTGTGGTGTGTGTGTGTGTGTGTGTGTGTGTGTGTGTGTGTGTGTGTGTGTGTGTGTGTGTGTGTGTGTGTGTGTGTGTGTGTGTGTGTGTGTGTGTGTGTGTGTGTGTGTGTGTGTGTGTGTGTGTGTGTGTGTGTGTGTGACGCAGGTGGAGGAGAGCTCTCCTCTCAGACGGAGAGGCTCAGTGAGCTAAAGGACTCTCTGAGTGTTTAGATAGTTCACTTTAGTCTAAGTTATCTCAGTGGGTCTCAAACGGTTTTGTCACAAATTATTCAAAAGATTATTTCCGCGGCACACCTTCATATGATCTTATAGTTATAAAACAATAAGAGAATAAAGGAAAAGCAGTTATGAAATACTATATGGCAGTAAAACAAGAATACAGTTTGAAAGGGGAGTGATTTGTAAAATATCCATAAAGAAAAGAACATCTGCTCACTAGGGGTGTAACGGTGCACAGAAGTCACGGTTCGGTACAAGGAACAAGGAAAAGTTAAAAAAAGTCCCAAATGCATAATTTTTGTTGCTGTTATTTATTTTTAACAGTAGTGCAAGTTTTGGTATGAAAATAAGGAACTCTAACATTTGGAATCATTAACTGTATTACAGTTAAAAACAAACCACACACAGTAACACACACACACACACACGCACACACACACACACACACACACACACACGCACACACACACACACACACACACTCAGATGGCCATATTATTTATAATGGCTGATGTCAAACAAAAAGGTTCAATAAGCTGAACAACTAAAGAGAAGTCTTGAAAATATTAAAATAAATAATAAGAAAGTGTTTCAATCACAATCAATAAAAGGCAATACAGAACTGTATAACATCTCCTGATGTCAACATATAAAATAAATACAATGATATAAAACAAAATACAATCTGTACCTTTAGGAGCAATGTCTAACATGTGTAATTAACTTGTGAGTGTGTGAGGCCATTACGCCTAAATAAAGGTACTCAAGCTTTACTCTATTTTCAAGTTGTTCTTCAGAAAGATGAGTTAGTCTACGTTGTCAGCAGTGAGGGCAGATCTGTTGGCGGTAACTATGTTACCTGCCGTCGAGAAAGCCCTCTCGCTGCGGACTGAGACTGACTCGGATGTGATTGAGCATGTTTGACGTGTTACCACTAGCATACCGCACCGCTGTCGAACAACGCCGACACACCGTCCGACATTTACTATATACAGCACCTATACAGCACCTGCCGCCCCTGACATCCCCCACTCCCCCCGTTGACAATTTACTAGCGGTACCGAAGTGGGCCGGTCGAGAGTCCCGGGATGATTTGTAGTCCCATTCCACCACTGGCTACATGACCGTATGATCGCCCATATTGACGCACCTCATTCCTAAACTTAGAAGATACAACATAAACCGATCCTTCAGCCTCATATGAGCTCTCAGACACGTTCAACATTAACCTGTCATCGCTGTCTGAGCTTGCTGCTGTGTGCGCCGTCGTGCGTTTACATCTGGCTGTATATATAAAGGTTTACATGCAGACGCTGGGATCCTGGACGGTGCAGCTGGAGCGCTGTGCCCGCAATGACGTCACCCATCATTTGGCGGGACTTGAAGAATCCGCGAGAAGATCCAGAAAATTGTCAACATTGAAGGATTAACGGTTATCAAAGTACAAATATCCAAAATCAGTTCAGTAACGGTTTTCAAGGGGACAATATGTACTCAAATTGATGGGTTTGGATGATGGGGGAAAACCGTGTCACAGGCTCTTTAAGCTCCTTTTGTGCTTTGGTTTTAGCGCCTGGCCGACGCGCTCACACATCACTCAGAGTCACGTTTCTTTTGGTATATTTATTTCCAAGTTATCCTTCTCTGCAGTGCAATGCAGCGGTCAAAAAACCGTGTGGCTTCACAACCAAACTAGAACACAGAGTATCATCAGCAGGACTCTTTTAACCAGCTGAGGCAATCACAGCACCAATCAGCCGCTCCGCCCAGCCGTGGCTGCGGATCACGATCACCTGACACTAATCAATTATACTCCATTACATACAATAAATGATTAAATAATACAAATAATAAATGAACGTTTTGGCTCCTACACCCTGCCTATATGCCGTGAGCTGATGATCGAGCCTTCATTGTAACAGGCGCGGGTGTACTGTGTGTTTGCGTGTGGGGAGTGCTTTTGTGCGTGCTCTATCGTGCCCGTAATAGTGTTCACTGGAGTCCAGCACCTCAGCACCCCCACTCAACGACCTTCCCGCGCCTCTGCCAATACCGTTCAAGAGTTTTGATGATATTGTTGGTCTTCTTTCTTTATTAAAACTAGTTTAACAAGGATAACAGCAGTATAATTCAGACACCGAAGGTTTCACTTCAATCAAAGAAATGTATCGGTGCAATGCAGCTCTAAATACAGAGTTAGTTACAGAGTAATGTTAAGATGTAAGTGATTTTGATTGTTCAGTTCAGAGTGTGGTCAGCTGCTAACTCAAGACTAAACTTGTGTTTCTGTTGTGAAGTTTGAGGGAAAGTTATTCTAAGCAACACAGTGCCTGTCGCTTGTTACTGTGCACCTGACACTGAAACAGGAAGCTGTTCAAATCGGCACTGATAGGCCACTGATGCTAAGCTAAAGGTTTGTGTTATTCTTCTTTCCTACTGCACCTGCTGTTTCCTTCACACTGTCAGTCTGGCTAAACTCTGGAAACAGAGATAATGGAAAAGGACACAATCAAGCTTTTCTGGCATCAGATTACAAACTATCTGGCGATATTGTTTTTAGAAAAAATAAAGTCCATGGAGTTAATGCTCACATCCAGACAGATCACAGCGGGGACAACAATAAAACGTTACAAATAACATGTGAAGGATATAAACTGGTACATGCTTGGACAAAAACAGTATTTGACCTTTGAACTCAAGACATTGATTATGCAGAGATGAAGCTGTTTCAGCAGCAAAGCAACAGATGACCTGCTCTCTGCTCCACAGCGCTGCTGCTGGACGGCCTGCTGTCTGTCGGCCACGTCACTGATGAAGGCCTGAGCGTCTTGGAGCCGCTGGAGGTCACAGCCACCCACGTGGTGGTGAAGGTGCCTCACCTCTCTCTCTTTGGCCTGGTCTGGGATCGCATTAAAAGGGTTCTGCTTCCGCAGATAAAGGGCAAAATTCTGCTGTTCCTACGACCACCGGTCAGAGAGGAGCAAATCCTGGATGTCCTTCTGCTGCAGAACAACGTCCTCACGGAGGAGGTAAAGTCAGCCTCTATTCATGCTCACTGACGAAACACTTGTTTTTAACCACAGATGTTTCCATAAAGAGAGTAACGCAGCGTCCACACGGCGGCGTGCGTTGAAGCTTGCCGGTGGGCGTGTCTGAAACTCGACCAACAACCAATCACATGAATCTCCCGCCCCGGACACACAAGCACGCGGTTTGATTGGCTAGATCTTGTACTGGCATATGATTTGATTGGCTGACGCTTCCGTCGAAGCTTCAAAAGTAGAACATTGCTCTACTTTTGAAGCGAGGAAAGCGAAGCGACGGAACCACAATGCAGTTCGGCAAAGCGTGACGTCACCCCATTAAAAGTGAATGGGCAGAAGCGTTGGCGCTTCAACGCACGCCGCCGGGTGGACGGGCCGTAAGATCTATCTGAACAGAATCTTCAGATGGTTCGTCTGCCTGTGTCCTTTGTGATACTTACGGCATTACGGTAAACACAGCGCGAAACTGAAAGGCTTCCTGAGGTCACGTGATCTCATCCTTACTCACCGTGTGCTGACGCTCGGGCAGCAGTCTTTTGTGTTGCATAAATGCTATTAACAGAAAAGACTTCAAAGACTTATGTGAGAAGTATTCTATATTCCACATCCCTGTTAAAAATAACGGTATTCCTCAATAGCTTGTTTCAAAGAATTAAAATAACTATTTTAAATGTCCCGATACAGAGAGGAGCCATAAAGCCTTTTTATTATGTTTCTAATCGATTGTAAATCTCGTCACTCTGCAGAGCAGGTCCGGCACCATTTGTTGTGTTTTGATGTGATCTTTAAATGAATGTTCCCTGACTGTGAGAGCACGAACTAAAGTGATCAAAATGTCCTGCTCCTGAAGGTTGCTGTCCAACAAGGAAGTGCTGTGCTCATCAAGACGTCCTCCCGCTGTGAGCTGGACATTGATCACAGTTACAGTGTGCACTGTGAACCTGAGGGCTTCCTCATTCAGCCCGAGGTGAGTCACTGATGCTCCTCTGAAGCAGTGGTTCTCAAACTGTTTCTGTCACCCCCCCCCAACACAAATAGTCACGTAATGGGCGAAGTTAACATTTATTAAAATACATCAATATGAACGTGAGCATTCCTTTGCTACAACAGTGATAATAATGCTCCATAATTCTGTTTGGTCATAAAAATAAATACATAATACAATTGTGCAATCCCTTTGCTAGAACAATAAGTTATAATACGTTGCCACTTTGCAAAAAAATGAAAAGAAAGAAAATGCTGATATTTGGCAAAAAAGTGTCATTTCTTCAAACGGGGCTGCAGGCTGATAGAGATTTATAGGGACAACTGGTCCGCTTTCCAAATCTCCGCGCGTCCCTAACAAGCTGGTTATCATACAGGAAGGAGTCCAGAACATACAAGTATCCGTTAAAACAATAATCTATTTTAATGGTAATATAACAATACAATCAATACATTACCATACAAAGCCATATCATATCATATGCGTAATGTCAGGAGTATGCCTACTCCTGGCCCTTGTTCACGGGCTGCCACGACCTTCCGGTCCGGGCGGCGCGAGAAGAGAGAGGCAGAACAAAAAGCTGAATAGGCTTTCATACCAACAGAAACAGGAAGGGGTGGAGTTTACTCAGCCTCCACACACACACACACACCCCCCCCCACATTCCAGAGACCTCAGATGTGTCTTAAAGGATATTTAAGATAACACAAATATTTCATCTGTCATATCTCCAACTTCTGGTTACACAGAATACAAAGTAATTAAACCCACACATATACTATTCAAGATATGTAGACTTCCCTGAAACATGACATGCTAGAGATCTTAAGCAGAAGATACTCTTCCCCCCACCTAGCACCCTGTCCTGCATGCCTACACCTCCCCCACAGGGCAATACAACCCTGTTTACTCTAAACAGCCCTTGTTTAGAGCCATTTTAGTCCTCACCTTTATGTAAGGATAAAACAGAGAAATCAATATAAAACACAAACACAAGTATTGTTTGAACAGTATTCACTTAACTGCTACTATTGATAATTACCAGAGAAACTCAAGGGACCTCTTTTAATATCTGGAAATTGCAACAAGACTTTCTGCCATTTCAAATGTAACACACTTCTTAAATATCAGATGCTGCAAGGCTCAGTGGCGGCGCCAGAGACTTCTTTTGGGGGTGCTTTGGGGTAGCTTGACGTTTCATAGAGGGTGCTCAAACATTTAGGGTTTCCCATTAATGTACCGGGCGCTACAGAGGAATGTTCTACTGCAACACTTCCCACGCACACACAGTGTTCCTGCAACTGTTGCAATGAAGGCTCGATAATCAGCTCACGGCATATAGGTGTAAGCAGGGGTCAAGTGCTATTGTTATAGGTGGGGAGTGGACCTCACCTAGAGGGGTCCGTGGGCATGCTCCCCCAGGAAGATTTATTTCTAAATGTTGAAGTTAAAGCATCAATCTGGTGCACTTAGAGAGCAACATGAGAGATCTATGGATACCTCTCTCAACACCAGATGAAACAGAACTGTAAACAGATTTACTATTTCTTTATGGATATTTTCATCACTCCCCTTTCAAACTGTATTCTTGTTTTACTGTCATATAGTATTTCATACCTGTTTTTCATTTATTCTCTTGTTTTTGTTTAACTATAATGATCATATAAACGTGTGCCTCGGAAATAATTGTTTACATTAATGGTGACCAAACGTTTGAGACCCGGCCGCTTGAATGGAACACAGAGACCCAGACGTACTTGTACTGTACTGTATTTCCTCCTGGTCTCTCTTTAGAGCAGTGTTTCTCAAAGTGGGGGGCGCAGAGGCATGACAGGGGGTGTCATGCCTCTGCGCCCCCCACTTTGAGAAACACTGCTCTAAAGAAACACAATGGTCGTTAACACAGGTTTCGCTGCATGTGGATTCACCATCAGGAAAGAAACACTTTAACTTCTGCTTCTGGTTTCCAGCATGAAAAATTTGAATCAATGTTCGGACCAGATTACGATCCGACATTTGAAGTTTTCCTGACGACGAGAACAGAGAGAGTGGATTTGAAGGTCCAGGACCAGGATGGAAATGAAGTCTGGAAACGGCACGTGTCACTGGAAGGTACAGACTCCAGTGATAGGCTGGATATACAATAGAAAGTTTAGCTTTAATCTTCCATCTCATGTCGATCTCTATTAATGCTCCATGCGGTTTGCAGCGCATCATTACTACTGCAAACACACAATTACATCTTCTGCTACTAGAAGTCTCTGTATGCAAGCAATAGTAAAAGCTGCTGGTGGTGGTTCTGAAGCAGCGTGGAGTTGCAGTCTTCAGCTCCTCCCGGTTAGAATACCTTCAGTGTTCCTGGTTCAGGATGTTTTTAATGTCTCCTCCTCTCCTCGTATATAGGCCGGTAAAAACTCTGAATGAAGCAGTTTGGTGTTTAAAAATCACAGTTTCCCCCTGCATGCTGTTCGGCTGATGCTAACATGCAATAAGTGTATGGGGACATTGTGGTTACACACTGGATACAAAGTCATTTTATGACCTTTGGCAGACAACATCGACGCATGACTAAAGGGAATACACAATGTCACAGGAGACCAGATGAAATGCCCCGTAACCATCATTAAAATATATAACAAAGGAGTAGTCGTTAGACATTTTGATGTTACATAAAATAACTTTGAAGTGAAGAAAAATCCCCCACTGGGAATGTTGAGGAACATAAATATCTCTTTATCTCTGAGGGGGGGAAGTCATTCACAGAGTACATGTTATCTGCAGAGTGAACATGTTTTTACATTTATTTTCAACTTTACAGTATTTTTTTTAAAGTAATGTTATCTTCCAGGTCCAAGACGGGAATTTACCCAGAGAAATGTCCCAGCAGAGGACAGAGTCCCAGCAGAGGACAGAGTCCCAGCAGAGGACAGAGTCCCAGCAGACCAGAGGCTCGGTGGCTCAGTTCGGACACAGTTCATTAACAGAGTGTCTCCAGCTGTTCTGAATCAGCTTCTGGATAAACTTCTTGAGCGGGAAGTGATCACTTTTTCTGAAATGACGTCAGCCAGAGTGAAACCCCAATTTGAAAAAGCCGGAGAGCTGGTGGACACGGTGCGAAGAAAAGGAGCTGCAGCCAGCAGGGTTCTGATCGATGCTCTCCGAGAGATAGACCCGTATCTTTACGGAGCGCTCGGCTTGAGCTGAAGCAAACGTGAGATGAGTGGAATCTAGATCAGCCGCCTGGAGCACCGTCTCACCTTTTGGTAGTGGACTTGTAAGAGTTTGTATCTTTATGGTTTGTTGGAGCCAATTTGCTTTGGGTTGTGCACGGGGTTTGTCTATGTGTGTGTGAACGCGTCATCATCCAATCTGCGCGCCTGGGAGCACGGCGGGTAATTAAGCTTTATATGTGGGCACAGGGGATCAGCTGGGATGAGAGGTTAGAGAGGAAGCCACACTGTTATGTTTTAACCAAGATTTTAGATAGGCCTACGTGAGTCGTAAAATAACATTTTAACCTTGGAGAAAGAAATAAAGCATTACAAATGACGTCATGGTGGACCTCATCCTTCACCACAACCCGCGTTGGGAACTCTGACTGCTAACCTCCACGAGTGGCCTTTTCTGATCGCCGCTACATGGTTTATTGCACTTACTCTTCAAGTTGAGAATAATGTCATGTTATATCTCAATAATTGTGAAAAAGGTCAGTTGGCATAGTGAGTACTTTTACTTAGTACTTTACATTTTTTTTTTAAGCTAATACTTTTGTACTTTTACTTAGGTAACACTGCTACTGTTCTACACTGCTGTATTAGTACTTTCAATGAAGCTCTGCAAGGATATGAACAGAAGGTTTCCATTTGGTGTCTTGCTGAAAGAACAGCTTCAGTAACGAGTCTGAAACACTAACCTGTAAACACACGGCAGGTAACGATGAGGTTAATCCTGCTGGGGTCAGATGTGAGTGCAGGTTCATTCCCTGACAGTGGCCTCGTTAGGCCCTGATTAAGCCTCGTTCCCTCCTGTCAGCACAGAGGCCTCTAATTACCCAGAGAGCCTAGCTGTTTGCATCAGCAGACGAGCAGCAATAAGGAGTCCATATCTGCTGCAGCAGGTCAAAGGCCATTAGAGGAGACGCTTCTTCAACTTCACTGAAAGTCACTTTAAAGGTGATCGCATCCATTGCTTTGACCACTAGGACCACCAGGGGGCAGAACAGTCAGGACTCTCAAGTGCTCTAAAGAATTAGAACATTTCTCAGGACTTTGCTTTGGTGTATCGTGGTGCAGATATAGAAACAGTAACACAAATTAGGATGTTATAAAAGAGCAACTATTAACAGTTTATAAAATAAATATGATCTCTAGTGAAAGAGTCCATTTAAATCATTAGTTAGAAATAGTCAAAGTTTTTTAATCACAAGATACATTTTCAAGAGGTAAATGGTAATGTGTAAACTATTTCAATCCAAAGGTAACTTTAACTTAAAAAGACAGTTTATGATCAAATATGTATTTAAGTACAAATTAAAACCGAGTTTGTGGGAGAGAAACTCCCTCTGGAGGGAACACAGGGATTGTAGCCTTTGCAGACCATTTACATGCACTAACACCGATAGAGCACTACAGGGAAGAGAAGAGCTCAAAACCAAAAGCTTACTTTGCAAACAAGCATGAAAATATTGAACATAGGGATTCATTAATTACTCAATTAGTTGCAAAACTCAAGCAAGAAGAAGATAACGGTAGCCTACTATTTATTTTGTCCTGCAACAAAACAACACAACCTGAATGAGGAAGGGTGCGAAAGCCTCTTGAACAAAGTAACCTCTGATTTCTGACACTTAGCGAGGCTTTTACTGCGGCAGAGAAGCATCAGCTGCTGCGTCTCTGGCATTAAGCGGGATAATTAGAAGTGACGATGTGAGCGAGGTCGGGAGTGAAAGTGAGAGGAGAAAATATGAGAAGCAGAGTAGTGGTAGGGAGCCACAGTGCACTCAGATATCACAATAACAGGACTCTAACACAAGCCTTTTGGTTGTATTCTCCCTGCGTCACACTGCAGCAGCAGGAAACATGCATGTTATGAAATGACAAAAGTTCATCTCAATCCTTTGTTATATACCCTTTGTTGGCAATGAAGACAGAGGTCAAACGTTTTCTGTAAGTCTTCACAAGGTGTTCACACACTGTTGCTGGTATTTTGGCCCATTCCTCCATGCAGATCTCCTCTAGAGCAGTGATTCTCAAATGGGGGTACTGATAGAGATTTTGAGGGACAACTGGTCCGCTTTCCAAATTTCCGCGCGTCCCTAACAAGCTGGTTATCATACAGGAAGGAGTCCAGAACATACAAGTATCCGTTAAAACAATAATCTATTTTAATGGTAATATAACAATGCAATACAATCAATACATTACCATACAAAGCCATATCATATCATATGCGTAATGTCAGGAGTATGCCTACTCCTGGCCCTTGTTCACAGGCTGCCACGACCTTCCGGTCCGGGCGGCGCGAGAAGAGAGAGGCAGAACAAAAAGCTGAATAGGCTTTCATACCAACAGAAACAGGAAGGGGTGGAGTTTACTCAGCCTCCACACACACACACACACCCCCCCCCCACATTCCAGAGACCTCAGATGTGTCTTAAAGGATATTTAAGATAACACAAATATTTCATCTGTCATATCTCCAACTTCTGGTTACACAGAATACAAAGTAATTAAACCCACACATATACTATTCAAGATATGTAGACTTCCCTGAAACATGACATGCTAGAGATCTTAAGCAGAAGATACTCTTCCCCCCACCTAGCACCCTGTCCTGCATGCCTACACCTCCCCCACAGGGCAATAAAACCCTGTTTACTCTAAACAGCCCTTGTTTAGAGCCATTTTAGTCCTCACCTTTATGTAAGGATAAAACAGAGAAATCAATATAAAACACAAACACAAGTATTGTTTGAACAGTATTCACTTAACTGCTACTATTGATAATTACCAGAGAAACTCAAGGGACCTCTTTTAATATCTGGAAATTGCAACAAGACTTTCTGCCATTTCAAATGTAACACACTTCTTAAATATCAGATGCTGCAATCCCCCTTTTGCACTCTTTTAAAAGAGTGCAACTTACACAAGGCACTTGAAACATATATACTGTGTCTGTCTCCCAATATTGTATAAATCCATCAGAAACTGAGATCCAAAGTACTTGAAATCGTGAAGGAACAGAACATCACTTCCCATGGCAGTGAAGGAACCATGAGGGGGCAGCTGAGTGCTAAGAAGCAGTCTCCTGGTGGTGAATCATCAGCCCGCCTATATAATAAGAACCCCAACATCTTTAGGTAAACTAAATAACATATTTCAATAGCTCTGAATTTCTGACAAGCATCTGTATTTATTTTTAAATGAAATCCTTGAGATCCCATTAAAAATCTAAGTATGATTTGAACTGCTAATGTTTCTGGTAAAGAAACACACTAATGTTATGGATTCAAAAACAACCAAAATCACAATACTAACAAAGTGAATGGCTTCCTGGTGATACTGCTTCTACCCGTCAGTGCTTAGATATTATCCCGCTGAAAAAATGAATACAGAATTCCAACAAACTGTCATCAAATGTCTTTCTATTATAAATGTAGATGAAATGTATATCCCCATAATGACCTAAACAATAAAGTCTATGGCTCTTACTTCTTTACCAGGCTAGTTACATGATGTTGTTTAAATTACATTGTGTCTCATTACATTACTATGTTTTAGCTTAACTGTAAATATGTTCTTTCTACATTTCAAACCTCAGTTACTTTAATACCTGTTGAAACATTAGTTGAAACATTACTCACAGGTCAGCTTCTTCAGTATTCCATTCTGGACTTACATCTCTCTGGCAGCCCCTTGGCCACTGATTCTTTATCTGTGTCACCTGCTATAACTCAATCAATATTAGAGACATGTCAACATTCATCAAACAGCATCTTATCCCCAGATATGGAGCAGGTCAATTCTAAAACTGTCAATCAATGGTCAGATTGAACAATGGAGTTGGGCAGCAGGTTCCTTTCAGTCCCTAAATGAAAAATGTACATTGTGAAGTTCACACTCCCCCTTTTTTACACATTAACTCATGTGTAAATAAAATCCTGTATAGGAAGAAAACCTTCAGGTCATAATGGATTATAAGACAATACCAAACATTTTTCCCAAATGTACATCCATCATTTCCACAGTAAACACTTCAGTGAAATGAAGTGTTTCTCTCCCTCTTTCAGTCCTAAAAGAAACAGAATCCTCAAATGTCATAGTTTGTCATAGTTTCACATTCTGCAAACAGCCACCTCCTGTGGGAGTGAAATATCATCAAGCAGATTAGAAACGGGTCACATGTGCGGTTTCCCCTTTTGTGGAATTTTTAGGAAAACTCTCATTTCACACATTATTATCACACAAAAATAATGTGTTAGGTCCAAAAACATGCTTGATTAGTCATTGTTTTAAATCATGCAGTTGCACTGATCAGATGCAGACATACACTCACTCACACTGTCAGGTTGTAAAGTCAAGTTTGGTCAGGTACACCTCAGAGTCAGTCATTGACAGTGCCTTCCCAAGTTACCCTGTCGGTCAGGGTCAAAGGTCAGTCGGTCTCAGTCTTTGTGGCCATGTGTCGTGCTCTGCAGAGATGTTCCAGCACAGGCCAGCATCCTCCGTCTATAAAAATCTGTATATATGGAGCGCCATCATTTATTAATTCACAATTACAACTATAATGTTCAAGATATCTCCAACCCCTCATTGCTGTTTCCCACATTCCCTGAAAAGCGTCTAGCCAAGAAAATGTCACTTCCTTAGAGTACTACTACTACTACTGCAATTCATTTACACCTAATTAGTATTCAAATGACTAATAGATCTATTTCAGAAACTTGTGTACATCACTATTATCTTGTGTCAAAACATTACTAGGATCTGTAAAGCTCTGCTATGTATTCCATAACTCATTCTATTAATTTATCTTCAATTCTGGTGCACTTAAAGAACAATGTTACCCTCTTTAACAGTGCGTGGAACCCTGGGTGTCCGAACATGCAACAATTACTCCCTACTTCATCAAGGATTTAAAAAGTCATTTCGTATGTCCATCCGAAAGCCCTCCTATGGTAATAACTATGCCACAATGGTGAAACCAGTACCTCAAATTGAAATACTATATTTTGTTTAGAACCAGCTTTCCCTTCAACATGACCTATATAAATAAATATTTGTCTGATCTTATAGAGCTGTTACTAAAACTCTCCCTTTGAACTGATCAATACTGTAACAAATTAAAACACTACCAAATTCACACTTGAATAAAAACTCTAAAAGAATAATTTGTAAACATGATGAAAAGATTGAAGAATATGGTTCTACTCTGTACTCCTAACTCCAAAACACCCACTACTTAAAGTCTAGTGCATACTTCCATCATGCCCCCCCCCCCTTTTCTATCAGTGTGTTTTAGAATGATTTTTCACTTCACTTTAATAGTTTTCCTCTTTACCGCTATTTTTAATTTACCAATTGATTAATTTATGGTTAATACATCTTCTTATCTTCACTTATTTATCAAGTCAATTCAAGTTCTTTACAATACATTAGTAGATACCTTGTGGAGTATTCACAATAACTAATCCCCTCTAGGATATGAAATCCATTCATCTTTAAGCAGATACTATTTCCTTATTTATCTTTTGTTCATGATAACAATGGTATAACAACCACACGTCTTACCCATAGCTAGTTCCTATAACAAGATTATTATGTGTGACATAATAATCAGATGTCTTGTTTGCTAACCAAGAATATTCAACTTTAATCTTTTCAGCATTCCAGACCATCATTTAAACAAGCAGCCTCTTATCTAAACACTAAGCATTAAGGTTTCTACACCACCCCCTGGGAAAATCTTGCACAATTATGCTGTAAAATCATTGCATCATTCCTCCAGAACAATCTGAGACAAGCATGTCTCAAGATCTTGTCATAATGAGCACAGTCAGTGATGCAACTGTTGTCAGTGGCAGGGTCCCCAAAAAGCTAGGACCGGCCCTGGTCAGTGGGCTCCAAGGAAACTCTCCCTGGCTTTGGGATGAGGGAAGGAATCACTTGGCAGACACACGTTGTCCTCTGTACGGCAGAAATCCCCCAAAACCGCAGTACCTCTTCACACCACTGTTGCCTTGACAACGAGGCACAAGCATAATGTCAATATCTCCTCAGAGATGCGTTCTTTGCACACTTCTTCTGTTCGCAGTGAGCAACTCTTCACCAACACACTGATTCAGAGAACCCAAAAGGTGGTGCAGAACTATCCAATGCTGCTGTAATGACATTCAGCTACTGAGGAAAATTCACTTTAAATCTCTCTCCCAACGGGTTACAAAATAAAACGGCTGAGGTCAAGAATGCTGAAACATGTGAATGTTAAAACAAACTAATGATAGTAGTCTGCCTATTCCTTATTACTTCAGTTCTAAGTTAATAGGCAAAACAAAGACACCCTCCTTAACCACTATACTAATCTTTTATCTACTTGGTTAATTCTATTCATTTTCAAATTGTTTATCTAAGTTGTGTTACAAGCATGGTGAGGTTACAGAATACACAAATAACTGTATTCAATCCGCGCTGTATTTGAAAACTGAGTTCGACTTCTAGAAACACGGCAAGTTACGATAACAGTCGTTCTAATGTATTAACTAAAGTCATGAAAGAGACAAGGAGGGGGAAGGCGTGTGGAAGCAAGCAATGAACTGAAAATGCCACCAATCCTCTGTTTTAACGTGATGGCGGACATTGAAAACCAAAGCGCGCATAAGCACCCCTGTCATATAAATATTAATAGATTCCTTCTGACTGACAAGCGTTCAAAAACCCTTCTGCTTATCACTTACTACTACTTTTTGTTTTATTCATAACCTAAAAATACAATTGTGATGAATAGCTTGCTCTTTTACCATTACATGTACCAACATAAAACAAGGTCTTTACTAATCAACAATGACAACCAACAGACAGAACAATCAAGAAACAGATCAATACAACTCCTAAATAACATTACAATATATATTTCTCACAGTGAGTTCGTTATCTAATGTTTAACCATTCTGACGTTCCATATTCACTTCGCTTTTATTTATCTGACTTAATTAATATGTGTTCACTTGTATTAATATACTGGGCTATTGTCGTTGTTAACGTGCTTCCCCCCCCCTTTCAGCCACTAGATGGCAGCAGCAGAGCACAAATGAGCTTCACTCTTCGGAGTGCATTGTCTGAGTTCCACAGACAATCGCTCACACAGGTATTTTAGGTAAAAATCACACAGATTTATTCCCCGTACAGTTTGTCCAGCTTGAAAATGTGATGTGTATTTCAACAGACAAGCAAGACCGCGAATGATGAACCCAGGTCTTAGCGAGCCCTTTATCACACGTTAGCTTTTCAAATTAAGTTTACAGACAAAGGGAAACGAGAGCCGGTCCCGTCACAATTTCGGTGAGGTTTGCGTTCTCTTTCCCCTGATTGAACATATAACGGACTTTTAGGATTTTAGCTTTCAGCTTTGGTCTGTTATTTAACCCCAGTTTTAAACGGCGACCCGATCTAAAATATCGAGTTTCCAGGTTTTGTCGTGCAGGAATATAACCTCGCAACCCACAAACTGCACCGTTTCCACGCCACTCAGGAATAAGTATACCTGAGGTCCACGCCAAACTGCTCTATTTACGTTACGCAGGACTTTCTGTCTACCTTGCGATCAATGTTCACGTGTTGTATATAACTTTCCTAACATAGTAAAATATGCATTGTATATTCCATTTAAAACTTTAAAAACACTGTGAAACGCCTACAGACAATCCTACATTTTTAGCATCGATACCTTATTTGTAGCTGCAGGGCCCTGCTGCTTGTCTGAGATGTTTAAAAGCGTTTGTTCCCGACCCATTCCGGTCGTCCGGATTCTTCCACAGCTTTGTTTACCAGGCACGTCGGGTCACCATTTGATAGAGATTTTGAGGGACAACTGGTCCGCTTTCCAAATCTCCGCGCGTCCCTAACAAGCTGGTTATCATACAGGAAGGAGTCCAGAACATACAAGTATCCGTTAAAACAATAATCTATTTTAATGGTAATATAACAATGCAATACAATCAATACATTACCATACAAAGCCATATCATATCATATGCGTAATGTCAGGAGTATGCCTACTCCTGGCCCTTGTTCACGGGCTGCCACGACCTTCCGGTCCGGGCGGCGCGAGAAGAGAGAGGCAGAACAAAAAGCTGAATAGGCTTTCATACCAACAGAAACAGGAAGTTAATACATCACACACTGAGGGAACATCACTATATTGTTATTATTTATATAGGCTTTTTCGATCAAAAATGTTCGGGGTCGGTCAGGGGGTACTTGGTTGAGAAAATGTTTCAAGGGGGTACATTACTGAACAAAGTTTGAGAAGCACTGCTCTAGAGCAGTGATGTTTTGGGGCTGTCGCTGGGCAACACGGACTTTCAACTCCCTCCAAAGATTTTCTATGGGGTTGAGATCTGGAGACTGGCTAGGCCACTCCAGGACCTTGAAATGCTTCTTACGAAGCCACTCCTTTGTTGCCCGGGCGGTGTGTTTGGGATCATTGTCATGCTGAAAGACCCAGCCACGTTTCATCTTCAATGCCCTTGCTGATGGAAGGAGGTTGTCACTCAAAATCTCACGACACATGGCCCCATTCATTCTTTCCTTCACACGGATCAGTCGTCCTGGTCCCTTTGCAGAAAGCCCCAAAGCATGATGTTTCCACCCCCATGTTTCACAGTAGGTGTTCTTTGGATGCAACTCAGCATTCTTTCTCCTCCAAACACGTCTAGTTGAGTTTTTACCACTCAAAGTGCCGGTTGTAACTTTAAGACTATATAAATATACTTTTATAATATATATTAAATCATGTATTATATCACATTATTACCTCTGCATTGGATTATTATCGGATAGGGTAATAACTTCATAATTAACTACGTCTGAAAGCAGAAGTCTAGGGCAAATCTCTTCAGTGCGCGTGTCACAAAACGAGATGCATTGTGGGACATGTAGTTTATAGGCAACGTGCTTCTGTAAAGCTGCATGTAACCGTATAATAAAGGTATTATATTCTTTGCAAGCTCTTACGGGCCACATAAAATGAGGTCTTGAGTTTGACACCCCTGTGTTACACCGTTCACGAAATGCCTTCAGTAAGTAACTGATCACCATCCGGCTGAAGTTGAAGCACTGCTCACAATTTAAGAAGTCTTTTATTTCTAAAGGTTTAATGCTGCAACATTTCCTCCTTTTTTTAGAGGTATTTTGTTCATGTGTTAAAGTCACTGTTAACACACACCTTAAAATCAAACCCCTTTTTAAATTGAAGAAGCTATATCTGGCTTTAGGCTTCGACGAGTTTTCAAGAAGAAAGTCCAAACGGAAGTTGAGATGTTTAATAAACAAAATGAAACGACAGATAAAGAATCAGAGCTAGCTCACCCTCTGTCATCCCCAGCATGCAACAGGTGACCTTAATACACACATCACACCCATGGGGCCGTTGCCGGAAGTGCTCGACAAATACAAATAAAAGTGATATAAATAATTATATTAATATTATAAATATGAAATTCAGGCTCAAGGGTATTCTGGCTCCTGCTGTCATGTTCGCTAATCTTACCTTTCAGCTATTTAAAATAAAGTGACGTCAGGTAGATTTCAATTGTTTAACGAAGACAACGACTCCGCTCAGCTCCATTTCTTGATCTAATTTAGATTTAGTATTTTTACATTTTTGTTGAACTCAAAACTCAAAAGCAGGAAATTAATGTGCGTTAAAAACAAAAGCTGCGATTGCAAGTTTAATGTCATAAACATAATTCATGGAAGGCAGGGTTTTATGAAACATTAGGGACCTATAATTGACCTGGCTCTGTCTCAGTAGACTTTAATGAATTCGTTGTTTATACTGAACACGTTTTATGTACAGGTGATGAAAGGCCTTCAGAGAAAGGTAACAGAATAATCTATAGTGCTCTCCATCCCGGCTCCTGCTGGCTCAGCTCACATCCGACTAAATCTGCTTTAGTTATCCGCTCGCTGTATTTTCCCGTGTGTCGACCAGCCTGCACCCTGAACGCCTCTCACACTGTTCCAGGTTTCTCTTTCTCCTCCATCCCACTGATGAGTCACCTCCTCCTGTGCTGAGACACTCAGGTGCTTTGAAGACCATAAGAGCATGCATTGAACTGGATAAAGGCACAGCGCTCACTATTGTCTGACACTGCTGTGCAAAGAGCTTTTTATGGAGGCTTTACTTTCTTTGGGGAAGAAACTGAAGATTGCGACGAAGGACACTTTCTCCGTGTTCCCTGTCTTCTATTAGTCATCGTACAGCCATCGTACCAGTGTTTCTGTCTCTGGAGAAGTAGCATCCTGTACTTGGTATGTGTAGCCCACTACTGCATATAAAACTATGCTTTGTCTCGTTTACTTCTGTATCTATGATGAGTCCACTTCCCACACTCAACGACCGCCATCTTGGCTACGTAACGGAAGTTGAGAGTCCAGTGAACATAACAAGAACTGGATACGGAAGTGGTAGTACCGTCGTTTGGCCACTACGAATATTTCCCTGAGAGTCCGGAGCACTTCCTGGGGGCTAGACACAGCCCGATACAAATAAAACGTATACATATGTGGTTTAAAGTAGAGATACGACATACTGATACACACCTGAACATCAGCAGGAGAGGACTCTTTAAAGTAGAGACACTACATGCTGATATACACCTGAACATCAGCAGGAGAGGACTCTTTAAAGTAGAGACACTACACACTGATATACACCTGAACATCAGCAGGAGAGGACTCTTTAAAGTAGAGACACTACATACTGATATACACCTGAACATCAGCAGGAGAGGACTCTTTAAAGTAGAGACACTACATACTGATATACACCTGAACATCAGCAGGAGAGGACTCTTTAAAGTAGAGACACTACATACTGATATACACCTGAACATCAGCAGGAGAGGACTCTTTAAAGTAGAGACACTACATACTGATATACACCTGAACATCAGCAGGAGAGGACCTTAAGACACTACATACTGATATACACCTGAACATCAGCAGGAGAGGACTCTTTAAAGTAGAGACACTACATACTGATATACACCTGAACATCAGCAGGAGAGGACTCTTTAAAGTAGAGACACTACATACTGATATACACCTGAGTCAGCAGGAGAGGACTCTTTAAAGTAGAGACACTACATACTGATATACACCTGAACATCAGCAGGAGAGGACTCTTTAAAGTAGAGACACTACATACTGAAATACACCTGAACATCAGCAGGAGAGGACTCTTTAAAGTAGTTTTAACAGACTGATAAATATTGGTTCGTACATTAAAGAATGAGCTGAAAAAGTTTGGAGACATTTTGTGTTTCTTTCTAATCCTTTATTATTGTTCCGTGTCAGAAACAAAATGTGACAAAACAAATCCTTTCCCATGCTTCATGTTCTTAACGCCATGTGTTCCGGGGAGAAGAGCAGCCTCCACACATTATCTCTGAGCCATTTCACACTTTGCTTTTGAGAAGAACAGGTTTTAACATTCACTTCCTTTGCAGATCAACAAACTGGTTGGGAGTCCTTCTAAGTAACGCATGAAGTGACATTTCACGAGCGTTAAAACATTTCTTACCTGGAATGCGTTTCTGCCCGATAACTGATCATAAGGCACAAAATCCATGAAGTACCGAAGAGGCGACAGGAATGCATTCATTTAGGTCGGTGTATTGTAGAGTCCATTTTGTTTTAATGACATTAAATATCTCTGCTTCGTGTCAAGAACAAGCATTTATTTGTAACCAACATGGTGAATGATTACAGAACTGAAACAAAGCGTTTAACACTCGTCTCCTTACGACACTATGGAGCCTGTTCGATGTCGCACAAATCCAACCTGAAACAAGTCAACGTCAGATATGCAAAGTGACTCTTGAATCATCTGATGTTGGGAAATAATTTAGTGATTAATCTAGCAGTACATTTAACTGGACTCCATGCCTGGTCTGTGCAGAGAAGAGATATACATGTGAACACCACTGCCTCCTAGTGACTGAATTGAGTAATAGCATCTGTGCGGAAACACATTTGCTTGAACTGAGCAAGTGAACACATCCAACCCCTCTGGACGGTCGGCCATGCTGACAGTGGATTCATTGACGAGAGGAAAGCACAGGTTCAGTCAAACAACTTTATTTACTTGACATTAATAAAGACATTAATACTCCTCTTCTTCCTCATCATCTCCCTGACTATCAGCTCCAACCTCCTCGTAGTCTTTCTCCAGAGCGGCCATGTCCTCCCTGGCCTCAGAGAACTCTCCCTCCTCCATGCCCTCGCCCACATACCAGTGCACGAAGGCACGCTTAGCGTACATCAGATCAAACTTGTGGTCCAGCCGAGCCCAGGCCTCCGCGATGGCGGTGGTGTTGCTCAGCATGCACACCGCCCTCTGCACCTTGGCCAGGTCTCCACCAGGAACCACGGTGGGCGGCTGGTAGTTGATGCCCACCTTGAAGCCAGTGGGGCACCAGTCCACAAACTGGATGGAGCGCTTGGTTTTGATGTTGGCAATGGCAGCGTTCACGTCTTTGGGAACGACATCGCCGCGGTACAAAAGGCAGCAGGCCATGTACTTGCCGTGGCGTGGGTCGCACTTCACAAACTGATTGGCCGGCTCGAAGCAGGAGTTGGTGATTTCTGCCACCGAGAGCTGCTCGTGGTACGCTTTCTCTGCGGAGATGACCGGGGCGTAGGTGGCCAGAGGGAAGTGGATACGGGGGTAGGGCACCAAGTTGGTCTGGAACTCGGTCAGATCAACATTGAGGGCCCCGTCAAAGCGAAGGGAGGCGGTGATGGAGGACACAATCTGACTCATTAACCGGTTCAGGTTGTTGTACGAGGGACGCTCGATATCGAGGTTCCTACGGCAGATATCAAAGATGGCCTCGTTATCAACCATGAAGGCGCAGTCCGAGTGCTCCAGGGTGGTGTGCGTGGTCAGGATGGCGTTGTAGGGCTCCACCACAGCGGTGGACACCTGGGGAGCCGGGTAGACGGAGAACTCCAGCTTGGACTTCTTGCCGTAGTCGACGGACAGACGCTCCATCAGCAGGGAGGTGAAGCCGGAGCCGGTGCCGCCTCCGAAGCTGTGGAACACCAGGAAGCCCTGAAGACCGGTGCACTGGTCGGACTGAAAGAGAAAGACGATCACATAAATGTATTTATATAACACAACGACAGCAGTGCCACGGGGTCACGGCGAATGATAACAAAGCGCATAGTGCACAGCATGTAGACGTAGAGATAACAGATCAGAGGTCAGAGGTCAGAGGGGGCCGCACCACGGAGCGCTCTGGATGCGATCAGGAGGCTCTTAACCGAGTGGTGCCGGGCGGAGGAAGCCGATGCCAGCGGGCCAGAATCGGGGAAATATGCTCACTTTCAAAGAGTGATACCAGATTGTTACGTCTCGTGTTTAAAACACTGAACCGCTCTACATTTTAAAACATATACTTCACATATTTATTATGATACTTGGCTTTTGCAATACTTATTTGTGCCATTCACCACAATATGATGCATACGCCTTGCACGTGAAACCCTACTTAGCAATAAACCGATTCATTTAAGGTTCTTCAGCAAAACTGACGCATTCTGTTCTGAATGTACCGACCAGCTTCCGGATCCTGTCCATCACGAGGTCGATGACCTCCTTGCCGATGGTGTAGTGTCCTCGGGCGTAGTTGTTGGCAGCATCCTCCTTGCCAGTGATCAGCTGCTCGGGGTGGAACAGCTGGCGGTAAGTCCCCGTGCGCACCTCGTCTGAGGGCGGAGCATGAGGCTGTTGAAGCGTTTGAACGACAGACGGGGAAAGCATTTACTTTGATCCTTTAGAACTCACCGATGACAGTGGGCTCCAGGTCAACAAACACCGCTCTGGGGACGTGCTTTCCAGTCCCAGTCTCCATGAAGAAGGTGTTGAAGGAATCGTCCCCCCCCCCTCCCCCTGAGGGGGTCTGGTCAGCAGGCTTCCTGCCGTCCGGCTGGATCCCATGTTCCAGGCAGTAGAGCTCCCAGCATGAATTGCCAATCTGCACACCAGCCTGCCCGACGTGGATCGAGAGGCACTCGCGCTGTCGGAGGAACACGGTGTTAGGGAACATCATAAAGGAAGCCGAGTTGATTCGTGTGCAAAGACAGTGACACACGTTCTAGAGCATGCCACCACATGTGGGAGGACGCTCGACAGAAACACTGTTTTAATAAGAACCAAACATCATGTCGTGATTTAAGTCACCTGACGCTCACCTGAACAGAACGACAGTTATAGTTAAAAATAAAGAGGCTAAATACTGTTTATACGTCGAGTACCGAAAGCACAACGACGCAGTTGTTGCAGTGTGATGGGAATTCCGGCTCTTCTTGGTAAGCCGGATCATTTGGCTAACGGCTCTTCAGTTTACCACTTATTATACCTTTTAATTTGTAGCCCTGTTTTGACTAATGAATGATTTATATGTGTACGCATAATATATCACTTAAATTATTACAATTATTACATCCTTTGTACTGAAGTATTCAAAGTAAAAATGTTTAATATACATTTTTTGCTGAGGCCAAATGTTTTCATTGCATTTACAGACCCTTAACTCTCTGACACCACCCCATGAATGCACGGACTTGCTTGTGGAGCCACGCTACACAAAGCAGATAGCAACACCTATAAACACTATTTTAAAAGAGGGGCTACTGTATCGACATTTTAAAATTATGTTTAAAGAAAAGGCCCTGACAAAACAGCAGGGCTCCATTTCAGTAACCATTAGCTATAGAAAAAAAGCTGACATCAAATCTTTGCTGAGCCTCAGGATAATCATAAATAAATAACATGGTGAAAATAAATATATTGCAATGCTCAAAACAGCAGCATCCAACCGCCTCTAATGCTTGGATATGACATGTCACCTGCACGCACGCACGGAGCAGCTGCAGCGCGGAGATCATCATCCTGTCTTGTATTACTTAAAGTGGACCTATCACGCTATATTTGAACAATATATTGTAGGGCCATATCCAGAGGCGGCGCTAGGGGGTGGCTACTTGGGCTCAAGCCCCGGATGTTTTCTGAAAAGCCCCGGATGTTTCACTTAAAAAATAAATAAATAAAAATAAATTAGTTTTTTTTTTTTTTTTTTTAAATGTCTCGGGAGTAATGTGCAGTACCGGAGTCCACCAGAGAGGCAGCCGCTACGGGACATTAGCCTGCGTACTGCGTAGCCTTCCCTGCCCTGAAGAAGAAGTGATCCTTCCTAGTGCCTGACGAGTTTTAAGCTAATAGCCTAAATTATGGATATTAGAAAGTCATTTTCATCGAAGCAGGCGCCACAAGCTGCAGCAGCAGTATCAGCAGCAGCAGCAGCTGACAACAATGTCATCACCAGCAGTGAAGAAATGGATGATGTTTCAGGTTTGTGAATCTAATGGTGATATCTGCACTCTGGCTGACTGAGTAAGAAGTGACAAAGAGTGATGTGACGTTAATCTTATAGCTAGTAAACATGGAGTAACCAAGGCAAGGCAAGTTTATTTATACAGCACCTTTCAACACAAGGCAATTCAAGGTGCTTTACAAAAATGAAAGACATTCAGACAAAGGCATTTAAAAACAGTAAAAGATAATAAAAGAAACATTAAAAGAAAAAATACATGAATACAAAGTTACAGTGCAGTTTAAGATATGAATAGTTCACACAGAAGTTCCACTTTACTGATGAACACAACAGCTCAGTTTAAATTAAAAGCAGCAACAAAAAGATAAACCACACTAAGTCAATACCCTTATATGTTAGTATGTATACAGAACATGACTACAAATTATTCTAAGATGTAACGTTAACCCTTCATACCTCAGTCTACTTTTAAGACACTAAAATAACATATTCCAATTTTTATTTTCCCGCGTGGAATTATACCGGCTCTCGTTTCAGTACACATAACAACGGAACCATAGCAACGGAACTGACAGGCAACACTCTGAATCCGATTGGCTGTGACTGCATCCACTCAGAGTGCCCGATTCAGAAACGTGACTCTTACACTCTTTACATCACAAACAAAGATGGTGGATGAGAATAGATCTATAAAACGATAAGCAATGCGCAGTGGATCGGAAGAGGACGGTGTGTCGGCTTTGTTCGATAGCGGTGGGGTATGCTAATGCCAAACATGCTAAATCACATTAGAAGGCAAAATGCAGGATCTGTTTGGTATTTTGAAAGAAAAACTATTTATATACTTTATAGAGGTATGGCCCTACAATATATTGTTCAAATATAGCATGATATGTCCCCTTTAAGGTATTATTAAGGTAGGGTTAATGTTGCTCTCAAAGTGCACCAGATTGATGCTTTTAACTTCAATATTTAAAAAAAAAAATCCCCCCTAGAGGAGGCGACGACCCCCCCTAAAAGGATGTTTGGTCCACCCCCCACTTGTAAAAAAAAAAAATAGCACTTAATTTACCAACACCAGTTAAAACCACTCATTAATGACGAAGCTTGATTTACCAGCTTACACCGCAACATCTTAGTTTCACTATAAACATGATGCGTCGCGAGGAAGCGGTTAAAAAACGTTAAGCTGGTTACATGTTCGCGTGATGACACACGTTCAGAGCTCATTTGGTTAAACACACATCCTCTAAGTGGAGAAAAGCTGGACTCACCATTTTTCTGAAGTTGTGAAGACAGAGGGTTTCGATAAAGAAGAGGCAAAGCTATCTCTCACAGCAGAGCCTTTACGAGTCCAGCAGGTAAGAAGTATCAGGTGTATTTTTTTTCTAGGCGGGGCTATTTATATATCTTACGCGGCACAATTGCTGCGGAATCTGATTGGATGAAAAGACAAGTGGGTCCACTTCTGATTGGTTGAATTCTTTTTTTAAAGAAACTTTATTGAGCACATGGAAAACAAGAACACTGGCTAACACAATTCCTGTTCAAAGCGGAATCACCCCACCTAAGAACTTCAGTCCCATGGATGTACTGGGAAAACGTGGTTATTGCTGAACATTAATAAATAGATAGACGTAGTAGAATAATACAACACATGCATATTACTAAACAAGAACGTTTAGCAAATAAGATAATAAGAACAAAATATTGGCATATTCCGACTTTTGACGTTCATATTTGAATTACGATAAATATAAATATATATTTAAGTAATTTTCAAACATATCTTTGTCTGATATGAGTAATATTGTCATTCTTTATTGTTAAATATCATTCATTGTATAGGAAATAGTAAGCCCTCCTTATATTCTTTATTACTGACTCTGACAATAGCTTGTTTGTTTTAAATTATGCCATTTTTTCTCTTTTGTATCTTTATGCGTAGTTATAAAGAACTTAACTATTTATTTCAATGTAAGATTTTGTATTAAATCTCAATTGGTATTATGCATTATGCAATTTGTGTTGCTGCACTGCAGGTCCAGAGGGCACCACTGCACTACTTCATCACAACATTGCATATTTACCTTTGCCCTCTTGCTCCATAAAGTATTGTGGGTCAGAATATCCATATCCATATGCTGGCTTCCATACTGCAATATGCAGGAGTAGGGCATACTTGTAGGTTTCGCTTAATGGCTTAATCTGTTTCTGGCATACCAAATAGTACAGTGGTATGGGTAAGGGAACCCACAGTAATCTCATTGTATGCATTGTATTCTGTCCAGTTTTTTTTGTAGTACTTTTAACTGCTGCTTAATGAACCATGTAATCATAATCCATCCTCATCAAAGCCCGGTATATGTGTAATGATGTGTTTTTGAAAGCTTACCATTCAAAACCAAAGAAACACCTTACAAAATAAAGCACATTTAATGTCAATATTATATATATATATATATATATATATATACTGTATATATATAATATAATTTCTCCTGTACATCAACCAACCCATATATTTAAATAGGATTATTCGATCCATGGACTTGGTTTGTGGTGATAACCCCTGGCAATGACCTTATATTTCATTTTAGTGACCAGCACATATTACGATTTCCCTCGACTGACATTTTGAATCCACAACTCTATATTGATGATTGCTTTCTGTTTACATTTGAATACACAGGGGCAATCCATCATCTGCGTTTACACATACATGTTCCTGTTTTATTTTAATCATCTTCAGGGCAAGCAGCACTACGTCACATCCTGCCCAAAAGGACGGCCCCGCCCACTGAAGAGTGAAAACAAAGCATCAGCGCATCATGTCTAAAAGCCGATATGCACTTAGAAAAAGAGGACAGTAAAAGAGACTAGAGAATGCAATTCCTGAAGAAATTGCTAGTGGGAATGCTTTATGCTGAAAAGCTGACGCTGAACTGCTATGCTGAAATGTAATGTGTAAGAAGAAAGTGAAGACTTGAGATTGAAATGATGCATGACCACCGGGGTCTTGAATGTGTGACGAGAGAAGAAAAGAAAGTAAAAAGGCTTGGAAAAGCAGCAGAATATTTGAACTGCAAACTTTTGAACTAACTTGATGGGAATGATCTGTCGCCATGGCAACGACATTTGATGGCACCCCATAATACACTTAGACGTGTTGATGGCTGCATCGTTACCAAACCTGTGAAGTTTTGGGCCATTTCGAGCATTTGAACTGAAGTTGTGAGAAAACCGTGTTTCATATTGAGCATTGTGTTGCCAAGGCAACGGCATTTGAAGACATCTTAAAACTGTGAAATAGATGTCTTCACGGCTGGACTGTTAGCACACATGTGAAGTTTGAGCACTTTTTGACAATTTTCATAGGAGTTATAGCAATATCGTGTTTTAAGCCGAGGGATGCGTTGCCATGGCAACAGCTTTTGAGGAAAACTCACTAATGGCATATAGACATGTTGAAGGCTGGACCATTAACCATTATCTGAAGTCTGAAAGCCAAAAAAAATGTATGACCGTTTTATTGTTGAAATGAAAATATCAGATGAAACAATGTGATAAAATCACAATAAAAAATAATAAAATATAACACAATATAATATAATAATATAACGAATTAAAATTATATATTTTAATATATATATATATATATATATATATAGAGACAGAGATAGAGAGAGAGAGAGAGAGAGAGAAAACACACTTTTAATATAGTATTTGTCATATTTTATTTTGTTTTCCTGTACCCTGTTTCTTACATATTGATAGTTTTGTGTGAATATTATGGTATTAGTCTTGACAAATAGTTTATAAAAGTTAAATTATTTGATCCTTTCTTAAAAGAAAAAGCGTATTCTTCCTTCTGTGTCTCTGTATACACCATTTACATAAAAATCTAATTCTTCATTTGTGTAAACCCGATTGGTAATAACATAAATAGTGGTATACAAATATAATACAACATATTATCATTATATAATTTATAAAAGTATAGTAAATATATAATTGTACTCTTTTTTTTTTACCTATGTTTTTAATGGTCACTGCAGCTGCGAATGTGACATTAAAACCTTTGAACCTTTGAAACGTGAACTAACAAGAAAAGGACTTCAACTACCAGCATGCATCGCTTCTCTCTTCCCTCCAACGCCCCGCCCGGAACTCGTCATATCGTCACGCAGAACATGGCTGCCGCGAGTGAGGCAAAAACAAAACGCCGATGATTTTGGGGCTAATTCTCATCTATTTGGACTAAAAACCTCAACATGTCGGAGTCTGCAGAAACCACAACTATGGAGGAGCGACAGGAGCGGCTGCGGGAGCTGACGGAGTTCACAGAGAACTGCAAAGAGAAACTGAACCATATATTAGAGAGGCTGGGATGGTCGCTGGACTACAAACAGGTACAATATGCTATAGCTAGTGTAATGAAGATACGGGAAGTAACTAAGTACATGTACCCAAGAACTGTACTTAAGTACCATTTTGAGTCACTTGTATTTCCATTTTATGCTACTGTGTATTTCTACTCCACTAGTTCAGAGGTACATGGTGTAGTTTTCCTCCACTACATGTATTTAATACCTTTAGTTACTTCACAGATGTGGATGAGTGACGTGAAATCTAACCAAGTGTTGAATCAGACTTTAGTTCCACCTGGAGTAAATCCACCAGCTACCCTGCAGTCTACAAAGTACTTCAGACTAGCTGCACCTTCACCAGCTACCCTGCAGTCTACAAAGTACTTCAGACTAGCTGCACCTCCACCAGCTACCCTGCAGTCTACAAAGTACTTCAGACTAGCTGCACCTTCACCAGCTACCCTGCAGTCTACAAAGTACTTCAGACTAGCTGCACCTCCACCAGCTACCCTGCAGTCTACAAAGTACTTCAGACTAGCTGCACCTCCACCAGCTACCCTGCAGTCTACAAAGTACTTCAGACTAGCTGCTCCTTCACCAGCTACCCTGCAGTCTACAAAGTACTTCAGACTAGCTGCACCTCCACCAGCTACCCTGCAGTCTACAAAGTACTTCAGACTAGCTGCACCTTCACCAGCTACCCTGCAGTCTACAAAGTACTTCAGACTAGCTGCACCTTCACCAGCTACCCTGCAGTCTACAAAGTACTTCAGACTAGCTGCACCTTCACCAGCTACCCTGCAGTCTACAAAGTACTTCAGACTAGCTGCACCTTCACCAGCTACCCTGCAGTCTACAAAGTACTTCAGACTAGCTGCTCCTTCACCAGCTACCCTGCAGTCTACAAAGTACTTCAGACTAGCTGCACCTTCACCAGCTTTGAGAACACTTTCATGATCAATCTTTATAAAACATATCATATATATTATTCTGAAATGGACCAATCTGCACAACGACTACTTTCACTACTTTCACTATATTTTGATGAGAATACTTTTCTACTTTCACTTGAGGAACATTTTGAATGCAGGACTTTTACTGAAACAGAGTATTCCTACACTCTGGTACTTCTACTTTTACTCAAGTACAAGACCTGAGTACTTCTACTTTTACTAAGTACAAGATAAGATCTGAGTACTTCTACTTTTACTCAAGAACAAGATCTGAGTCCTTCTACTTTTACTCAAGTACAAGATCTGAGTACTTCTACTTTTACTACAAGATCTGAGTACTTCTACTTTTACTCAAGAACATGACCTGAGTACTTTTACTGAAGTACAAGATCTGAGTACTTCTACTTTTACTCAAGTACAAGATCTGAGTACTTCTACTTTTACTACAAGATCTGAGTACTTCTACTTTTACTCAAGAACATGACCTGAGTACTTTTACTGAAGTACAAGATCTGAGTACTTCTACTTTTACTGAAGGACAAGATCTGAGTACTTTTCCCACCTCTGGTGAAGCGTCTGAAACACAGAGCAAGGTGGAGGTGTGTCTTCTGGAAGTCAATTGAAGTCTAAGTAGTTTCTTCATTGTGGTTTCCTCTCAGGAGCGAATGGAGCAGTGCCCGTACGACTCCCACCACAGGGTCCCAGCGAGGAGCCTGGAGAAACACAAAGCGTCCTGCAGCCTCCGGAGGATGGGCTACTCCGCAGAGGAAGAGGTAGTGTGTGTGTGTGTGTGTGTGTGTGTGTGTGTGTGTGTGTGTGTGTGTGTGTGTGTGTGTGTGTGTGTGTGTGTGGTGTGTGTGTGTGTGTGTGGTGTGTGTGTGTGTGTGTGTGTGTGTGTGTGTGTGTGTGTGTGTGTGTGTGTGTGTGTGTGTGTGTGTGTGTGTGGTGTGTGTGTGTGTGTGTGTGTGTGTGTGTGTGTGTGTGTGTGTGTGTGTGTGTGTGTGTGTGTGTGTGCTGTAAAGAGAAAAGCAAGAGCACTCGGAATTAAGTATTATTTTATTCTTTTAAAATGTTTTCCGGATTTCATATAATATCATCACAAGTGAAACTCATATATTTTATGGATTCATTTCACAAAGTGGAATATTTCAAGGCTTTCTTTGTTTTAATCCGGATGATTACGGTTTACAGATAAAGAATTATTATATTATATATATATATATTATTATATATTATTATAAAGAATATTCTATTTTTTTTAGATGCACCTGTACATGTCAAAATAAATAAAAATAGAATAAGCTAAATGTAGCAGAGAATGTTGAAAGTGGCCGAGTGAAAGCAGGAGTTTAAACTTTACACACGTCAATAGAATAAGATAAACACACGTTCATCTGAAGGAGAGCAATAAACGGTTCTCTCTTGCAGGCGGAGATGCTGGACCCTTCTGTGTGCTATGAGAACTCCACGGTCAGAAGCTTCACCATGGGTGAGTGTGTGTGTGTGCGCGTGTGTGTGTGTGAATGAATTTGTTACCATGGTTTACTTATTTTCAGGAAACATTTCAGTTTCTCAAAAGTGAAGATTTGATGCTTTTATTTTGAAATATTTTAGGATTTTATTTTGAAATATTTTAAGATTTTATTTTGAAATATTTTAAGCTTTTATGTGATTTCTTTCATTATTTTAATTGCTATTAATAACAGTGTTTTTTGAATAAAAAAGGCAAGAAAACAAGTCTGAACGTCTGCAATCTGAGGCCTTGAGACTGCTAAACTCCTGAGCTTGCACTATTTTTTTATTTTGTATATATTTATATTGCATTGTTTGAGGGACCTTTGATCCCACTTTTTCATTGCACAACTTCACTGAGGCTGTGTGTATGACATTCAAACTGTTGAACCATTCCTTAATGAACCACTTACCCCACCCTGCTCTTTTGAGAGACATGTATCTGGTTCAGGTGAAGGAGCAACGTGATGTTAAATCATGTGTATGTAAAGATGCAGGTTGAATATATAACACAACAGACTTCTCACGGTGTCATGTCCTCCATGCAGACACGTCTTCCCAGCAGCAGGTGATCCTGCAGGCCAGGTCTGCCGCTCCGCTCATGAGGATGGAAGGAGTCTTCTGGCAAGGTGTGAGAGTTATTTAAAACCGTCAGCATAGAAAACATCGAGGAATAATACCAGGAAGCTTTACAAAGTTACGCACTCGACGAACCACAAGATGTCGCCAGAGGATGATCTGAGGACTAGTTACTCATCGCTCAGCTGTTCGGTTCCTTTAGCCACCTTCACAGAACAAGACATGACCTACAACTTCCTCCGTCCCCAAAGAGTATTCATATCAATAGGAAGCTCCTAACGTGGTCCCCTTTAACATGTCCTTTCATCTGCTCACACACACACACACACACACACACACACACACACACACACACACACACACACACACACACACACACACACACACACACACACACACACACACACACACACACCTTTTCCTGTGTTGGGAAAAGTCTTCTTACATTTAGATTTGTCAGTAAACATTATTGTACTTATATATACTTGTAACAGAGTATTCCTACACTCTGTACTTCTACTTTTACTCAAGTACAAGACCTGAGTACTTCTACTTTTACTCAAGTACAAGACCTGAGTACTTTTACTCAAGAACAAGACCTGAGTACTTCTACTTTTACTCAAGTACACGATCTGAGTACTTCTACTTTTACTCAAGTACAAGACCTGAGTACTTCTACTTTTACTCAAGAACAAGATCTGAGTACTTCTACTCTTACTCAAGTACAAGATCTGAGTACTTCTACTTTTACTCAAGTACAAGATATGAGTACTTTTACTCAAGTACAAGATCTGAGTACTTCTACTTTTACTAAAGGACAAGATCTGAGTACTTCTACTCTTACTCAAGTATAAGATCTGAGTACTTCTACTCTTACTCAAGTACAAGATCTGAGTACTTTTACTCAAGTACAAGATCTGAGTACTTCTACTTTTACTAAAGGACAAGATCTGAGTACTTCTACTTTTACTCAAGTACAAGATCTGAGTACTTCTACTTTTACTAAAGGACAAGATCTGAGTACTTCTACTTTTACTCAAGTACAAGATCTGAATACTTCTACTTTTACTCAAGTACAAGATCTGAGTACTTCTACTTCTACTTGAGTATAATATCTGCCCCCCCCCCCCCCTCAGGTCAGTACTCCGGGCAGCCTGTGGACGTTCCTCAGAATCACAAGCGTGCGGTGTGCGACCTCACGGTGGCCGACAGGCTGGCTCTGTACGATCACGTGGTGCTGAGCCAGCAGAAGGAGGACGCCTCCAACAACGAGGACCTCTACGTGGACCTGGTGTCCAAACTCCAGAAGGGTGAGACTCCACGTCCCTCCACGATCAACATGTGTCCCCTCTTCTCCATGTCTCTTCTACATCAACACGTGTCCCCTCTTCTTCATGTCTCTTCTACATCAACATGTGTCCCCTCTTCTTCATGTCTCTTCTACATCAACACGTGTCCCCTCTTCTTCATGTCTCTTCTACATCAACACGTGTCCCCTCTTCTTCATGTCTCTTCTACATCAACACGTGTCCCCTCTTCTTCATGTCTCTTCTACATCAACATGTGTCCCCTCTTCCTCATGTCTCTTCTACATCAACATGTGTCCCCTCTTCTTCATGTCTCTTCTACATCAACACGTGTCCCCTCTTCCTCATGTCTCTTCTACAACCTCTTCCTCATGTCTCTTCTACATCAACACGTGTCCCCTCTTCTACATGTCTCTTCTACATCAACATGTGTCCCCTCTTCTTCATGTCTCTTCTTCATCAACATGTGTCCCCTCTTCTTCATGTCTCTTCTACATCAACATGTGTCCCTTCTTCTTCATGTCTCCTCTACATCAACATGTGTCCCCTCTTCTCCATGTCTCTTCTACATCAACATGTGTCCCCTCTTCTTCATGTCTCTTCTACATCAACATGTGTCCCCTCTTCTTCATGTCTCTTCTACATCAACATGTGTCCCCTCTTCTTCATGTCTCTTCTTCATCAACATGTGTCCCCTCTTCTTCATGTCTCTTCTACATCAACATGTGTCCCCTCTTCTTCATGTGTCTTCTACATCAACATGTGTCCCCTCTTCTTCCATGTCTCTTCTTCATCAACATGTGTCCCCTCTTCTTCATGTCTCTTCTACATCACATGTGTCCCCCTCTTCTTCAGTGTCTCTTCTACATCAACATGTGTCCCCTCTTCTTCATGTCTCTTCTACATCAACATGTGTCCCCTCTTCTCCATGTCTCTTCTACATCAACATGTGTCCCCCTCTTCTCATGTCTCTTCTACATCAACATGTGTCCCCTCTTCTTCATGTCTCTTCTTACATCAACATGTGTCCCCTCTTCTTCATGTCTTCTTCTACATCAACATGTGTCCCCTCTTCTTCATGTCTCTTCTTACATCAACATGTGTCCCCTCTTCTTCATGTCTCTTCTACATCAACATGTGTCCCCTCTTCTTCATGTCTCTTCTACATCAACATGTGTCCCCTCTTCTTCATGTCTCTTCTTACATCAACATGTGTCCCCTCTTCTCATGTCTCTTCTACATCAACATGTGTCCCCTCTTCTCCATGTCTCTTCTACATCAACATGTGTCCCCTCTTCTTCATGTCTCTTCTACATCAACATGTGTCCCCTCTTCTTCTTCATGTCTCTTCTACATCAACATGTGTCCCCTCTTCTTCATGTCTCTTCTTCATCAACATGTGTCCCCTCTTCTCCATGTCTCTTCTTCATCAACATGTGTCCCCTCTTCTCCATGTCTCTTCTTCATCAACATGTGTCCCCTCTTCTCCATGTCTCTTCTACATCAACATCTGTCCCCTCTTCTTCATGTCTCTTCTACATCAACACGTGTCCCCTCTTCTTCATGTCTCTTCTTCATCAACACGTGTCCCCTCTTCTTCATGTCTCTTCTACATCAACACGTGTCCCCTCTTCTTCATGTCTCTTCTACATCAACACGTGTCCCCTCTTCTTCATGTCTCTTCTACATCAACACGTGTCGTCTCTTCTTCATGTCTCTTCTACATCAACACGTGTCCCCTCTTCTCCATGTCTCTTCTACATCAACATGTGTCCTCTCTTCTTCATGTCTCTTCTACATCAACACGTGTCGTCTCTTCTTCATGTCTCTTCTACATCAACATGTGTCCCCTCTTCTTCATGTCTCTTCTACATCAACATGTGTCCCCTCTTCTTCATGTCTCTTCTACATCAACATGTGTCCCCTCTTCTTCATGTCTCTTCTACATCAACATGTTGTCCTCCTCTTCTCATGTCTCTTCTACATCAACATGTGTCCCCTCTTCTTCATGTCTCTTCTACATCAACATGTGTCCCCTCTTCTTCCATGTCTCTTCTACATCAACATGTGTCCCCTCTTCTCATGTCTCTTCTACATCAACATGTGTCCCCTCTTCTTCATGTCTCTTCTACATCAACATGTGTCCCCTCTTCTTCATGTCTCTTCTACATCAACATGTGTCCCCTCTTCTCCATGTCTCTTCTACATCAACATGTGTCCCCTCTTCTCCATGTCTCTTCTACATCAACATGTGTCCCCTCTTCTCCATGTCTCTTCTACATCACATGTGTCCCCTCTTCTTCATGTCTCTTCTACATCAACACTGTGTCCCCTCTTCTTCATGTCTCTTCTACATCAACATGTGTCCCCTCTTCTTCCATGTCTCTTCTTACATCAACATGTGTCCCCTCTTCTTCTGTCTCTTCTACATCAACACTGTGTCCCTCTTCTCATGTCTCTTCTTCTACATCAACACTGTGTCCCCTCTTCTTCATGTTCTCTTCTACATCAACACGTGTCCCCTCTTCTTCATGTCTCTTCTACATCAACAGTGTGTCCCCTCTTCTCCATGTTCTCTTCTACATCAACATGTGTCCCGTCTCTTCTTCATGTCTCTTCTACATCAACATGTGTCCCCTCTTCTTCATGTCTCTTTCTAAATCAACATGTGTCCCCTCTTCTCCATGTCTCTTCTACATCAACACGTGTCCCCTCTTCTTTCATGTCTCTTCTTACATCAACACTGTGTCCCTCTTCTCATGTCTCTTCTACATCAACATGTGTCCCCTCTTCTTCCATGTCTCTTCTACATCAACACTGTGTCCCTCTCTTCTTCATGTCTCGTCTAACATCAACACTGTGTCCCCTCTTCTTCATGTCTCTTCTACATCAACACTGTGTCCCCTCTTCTTCATGTCTCTTCTACATCAACACTGTGTCCCCTCTTCTTCATGTCTCTTCTACATCAACATGTGTCCCCTCTCTTCTTCATGTCTCTTCTACATCAACATGTGTCCCCTCTTCTTCATGTCTCTTCTACATCAACATGTGTCCCCTCTTCTTCATGTCTCTTCTACATCAACATGTGTCCCCTCTTCTTCATGTCTCTTCTACATCAACATGTGTCCCCTCTTCTTCATGTCTCTTCTACAATCAACATGTGTCCCTCTTCTTCATGTCTCTTCTACATCAACATGTGTCCCCTCTTCTTCATGTCTCTTCTACATCAACATGTGTCCCCTCTTCTTCATGTCTCTTCTACATCAACATGTGTCCCCTCTTCTTCATGTCTCTTCTACATCAACATGTGTCCCCTCTTCTTCATGTCTCTTCTACATCAACACGTGTCCCCTCT